>NC_044363.1:600000-900000 GCF_007364275.1 Archocentrus centrarchus | reverse complement strand
GCAAGCTGTATGTGTGTGTGTATTCAGTGGTTTTTCATTATTTAAAAGTTGTCTGCATTGTAGATTAATACTAAAGTCATCCAAACTATGAAGAAATACGTATGGAATTATGTAGTAAACCAAAAAGTGTTAAACAAGCTAAAATATGTTTTAGATTTTAGATTCTTCAAAGTGGGCACCTCTTGTTTAGATGACATCTTTGCACATCCTGGCACTGACTGTCAGCTTCATGAGGTAGTCACCTGGAATGGTATTCAGTTAACAGCTGTGCCTTGACAAGAGATAATTTCTTTTCCTCTTAATGTGTTTGAGACCATCAGTTGTATTATGAAAAAGTACAGCTGGTATACAGTGAATAGTAATGTTGTAATCCATATTATGTTAAGAACTACTCAATTAAGTAAAGAAAAACAACAGTCCGTCATTGCTTTGAGAAGTGAAGGTCAGTCAATCCAAAAATTTCAAGAACTTTGAAAGTTTCCTCATGTGCAGTCACAAAGACCATCAAACGTTATGATCAAACTGGCTCTCATCAGGACCTCCCCAGGAAAGGAAGACCAAGAGTTCCCTCTGTTGCTCAGGAGAAGTTCATCAGAGTTACCAGCCTCAGAAACCGCAAGTTCACAGCACCCCAGATAAGAGCCCATCTAAATGCTTCACAGAGTTCAAGCAGCACACACATCTCAACATCACCTGTTCAGAGAAGATGAATCTGGACTTTATGGTCAAATTGCTGCAAAGAAGCCACTTCTATGGAAGAACGACAAGAGGAAGAGAATGGCTTGGGCCAAGGAACACAAGGAATGGACATTAGACCAGTGGGAATCTGTCCTTTGGTCTGATGAGTCCAAATTTGAGATTTTTGGTTCCAAACACCATGTCTCTGTAAGACGCAGAAAAGATGAGCAGATGGTTCCTACATGTGTAGTTCCCACCGTGAAGTACGGAGGAGGAAGTGTGATGTATGGGGGTGCTTTGTTGGTGAGACTGTTGGCAATTCATTCAAAATCCAAGGCACACTTAACCAGCATGGTTACCACAGCATTCTGCAGCGACATGCCATCCCATCTGGTTTGTGCTTAATGGGACCATCATTTGTTTTTTAACAGGACAACGACCCCAAACACACCTCCAGGCTATGTGAGGGCTATCTGGCCAAGAAAGAGGCTGATGGAGTGTTGCGTCTGATGACCTTCGTCTCCACAATCACCTGATCTAAACCCAGCTGAGATGGTTTGGGATGAGTTGGACTGCAGCTAACAAGTGCTCAGCACCTCTGGGAACTCCTTCAAGACTGTTGGAAAACCATTTCAGGTGATTACTTCATGAAGCTGACTGAGAGAATACCAAGAGTGCAAAGATGTAATCAAAGCAAAAGGTGCCTACTGTGAAGAATCTAACATCTAAGACTTATTTTGGTTTTAACTTTAATACACGATTCCTTATGTGTTCTTTCATTGTCTGGATGACTTCAGCATTCATTTACAATGTAGGGAAGAATAAATAAACAAATAAAAACACTGAATGAGAAGGCGTATGTTGACTGGTACTGTATGCAAAGTGATTTTTTTATAGACAGTAGTCAGAAAGTGCTTTACAAAGTGAATGAATTTAAAGGCAGAAAAAAAAGAGAAAATTTAAAGCAGGCCAAAAATTAAAACAATATAAAAAATAAATAAACAATAAAGATGACAAATAAGAAAAAAAAAATAATAGAAGTTAAAGTACAGTGAAAGAAATACAAATCAAAAATACATTTCACCCATATACACGTGTAAACAGATATATCTTTAGCCACTTTCTAAAAGGAACCACAGCATCAGCGACCATAGACTGAAACGTTCACCTCAGGTCCTTAGGCAGGTTTGTGAAAGGGACTGTAAATGTAGCTTTTTAAGACTAAGGTAAGCAACATAAAGAGTGATTGTGAGATCAGCCTGTGGTTGAGAATTTTAAAATGGATCCTGGACACAACTGGAAGCCTGTAAAAAGATATAAATAATTGGGTAAATTGAGACCATCTGTTTGACCTAGTAAGTAGTCTAGAGGCAGCACTCTGAATAGGAAGTGATTTAGGGTCACCTTACCAAGGGAAGCAAAAAGTCTGTTACAATACAGTGGAAAAAACATGTGTTAGCATCACTATAGCTCCTCTTTTGAAATAATGGATCTAGTTTTCCTGATGTTGGGTGTCAAAAGACTGGAATCATTCAAATTCCCTTCATATGCAGGATTTACAGGTTTTCTTGCATATACAGCCCATTTTAAATCCCACAGCATTTCAGCTGGATTCAAATCTGGGCTTTGACTAGGCCATTCTATAACCACGCACTTCTTCTTTTTGAGATTTAAGATGCAGAATTTATACTTTGATGGAAAAAGTATGATGAAAACGTTAACAATCCCCACTGGATGTACTTATTTTTTTCACATCACTGTTACAATGTATTCCTTGTAAGTCTCATTTTCCCTTGTGGGTACCGACTATTTCATTTTAAAGCAGTTCTCTTTTGAAAATCCAGACAACAGAAGAAACGAATCTGAGGTGGGTGTCTGCAGGGACCCAGGGGGCACATCAAAGGGCGGTTGACTGGTCAGTTATGCAGAGAACTGCAGTAATCAAGCACAACAAACTGTAATGATGTTTCAGAGGCGTACGAACACACATAAACACATGAATTCTCCGCAGACCAGCAGCTCCCCCTGGGGCTTAAAGGCGGCACAAATGACCCCTAACAAAATATACATCACTGCTTTAAGTGTAGGTGTGTGTGCGTGTGTGTGTGTGTGTGAGAGTGTGTGCGAGTGTGCATGTGTGGATGCGCATATCTCTATGTGGGCTCAGGTACCAGGTTTCCCTAGTGGGCCATTACCTCTGATTCCTGGCTAGGGTCTATCAAGTGTCGGACATCAACATCACCCCTGTACATGCAGACGCACACTTACAGGCCCTCTGCCTCCTCAGCTCGGCCTTGGGATGTCAAAGGGGAAATGCACATCGACCGCCAGAGACCATTTGTCTCAATAGTGGAGAGTGTAGCCCCACAGTGTCCTCTCTCCTCCTCTCAGGCATTTTTGAGGAGTCTGAAGGTAAAAAGCAAGACGGGTGGACATGATGTTTTGGCTGACTGACAACAGGTCGGCTCCGCTCACGGGTGGAGACGCGGCCTGTTTCTTTGTGGTTTATGAGGATGTGAATAGTGAATGGATGCAAAGCCATAAATCTTCTTTAAAATAAGATTCGAGCGCTGCCTGGGAGCACAGGCATCAGCTGGCTGTACCTAGGGGTTACCCTCATTAAGCTATACTTAAACTTCAGTGGCTGCAGATAGTGGAAGGTGAAGATGGAGCCAATAAAAAAAAAAAAAAAAAAAAAAAGTTTTATTCAGCGAGCTGGGAATTCCTGGCAGTCATCAGCCCACCAACCGTGGATACATGGCTCTGCTGTGGGATAGTGACGGAGGCAGATGTTTGGCTGTGTTACGACCCCTGGTAATAAGACAGGCATGTGGCTGTGTTGCATCCAGAGGAGCAGGTGCTGCCACCGCACTGCCATTACCATCTGCACTGATGAGATCAGGGACCCAGCCGTGCTGGATGTTTGATGGTTATTATCCCTTAAAGAAAAATATAAAATAAATAAGCATGCAAGCCGGTGAAGTCAGGAGTATCATTTTTATCCCCCCGTGATTTCACTATAAAATTAGTTTAATGCCTCATTTTGCCCTCTGGATGTGATATTCATCCCTCAAAGACATGTCTACAATAAGGACCAGCCAGTCTGAACTATGGGATGGATGTGGAAATGGGGAAGAGCCACTGGGCAGTTTAGGAGAATGGTGAAGGGATAGAGGAAAAGGAAGATGCGGAGTGATGGAAGAAAGGATGTGGAAAAAAATGGGAGAGTATCCCTTTAACGTCTTCTGACGTCATGGTGATGCAGATCCGCCGGGCTGGGTGCGAGCAGAGGAAAGGAGGAGAGTGATGCCGAAAAAAAAAAAAAATAATGAAACTCCTCAGTACTATTTTTTTTTTTTTAGTCTCCTTCAGGAGAAGAAGGAACTCGACACGCTTTATGCAGAAGAGCGGATTAACACCTATTGTCACCACTGAGTGAATATGTCAACGAAAGCACGGTGAACGCCACACGTTTTAATAGAAAAAGCGACCAGATTGAGGTCAGAGGAAAGCGTTGCCAGGGCGACCAGCTTGCTAGGGAGGACACTGCGGCGCGCGTCACACGCCGGGGACGAGCGTGCGTGCTTTACGAGGGCGCGCACGTGCGCGAGAGCGGAACATCGAGCCGGAGCGGTCACGGAATCCTCTCGGCGGCAGCGGCGGCAGCATCTTTCTCGCAAGGTTTGCTGGAGCACCGCGCATTGCGCGTCCGCCGTTTCCGAGGCGAGCCGAGGCTTCAGCCGGTGCTCGGTTCTCTTTATGGGGATTTATTTTGGATTTATCGTCGACGTACTAGGAAAATAAGAAAAAAGAGAGCGTGAGTTAAACTGAGCAGCTGAGACCATTGGTCAGCACAGGTGATACTTTCCGGCTGTCAAATCCGCCGAGTGCCCGCACACACGTCCGGGTTATTTCGGGGTTATTTTGTAAAAGAAAAAAAAAAAAAAAAAAAAGGAGGGCTCGATAAATAGAGACGTTCTTGTTGTGGCACACTGGACTGTCAGGAGAGAAAATTAATTTCTTGCGTGGACCAAACCGAGCTCGGCTGCTCGGATGGAGAAGCCTACTATACCGAGCTGTTTGTGGTGGGTATTGCAGTAGAGGCAGCTTTATTTTTGGTATTCAGTCTCCACTCTGTCATTGTCTCCAGTCATGAAGTCCCACCTGCCGGCCCGGTTGGACTGAACGAGGTAGAGCTCTGTCGAGGGGGCACTTTTTTTTTTTTTTTTTTTTTTTTTTTTTAAAAGTATTTTACCTATTTTTTTTTTTTTTAATCATTGTTTTCCCACGACCTGGCGGAAGGTTTAGTGAGAAGGACGAAATCTGAAGAAGAGAACAGCAGTGGGAATCTGGCACCCTACCAACACCCGTGGATCACAAATTAACAGGTAGGCTAGGGCTTACATGGTGGATGCTGGTTTTCACTGAGGAGGTTATTCTCACTGAAAAACGAGTTTCACACTAAAATATAATGATTCTCCCAATTTGCATAATCTGTTAAGAGTGTGTCAGCAGCTTAGTGAAAAGATGCATTTACCCCAAAGCCTGCCTGAAATCATTTATATGTTGTCTCACTTGCAGGCTTGTTTTTTGCAGCATGTTTCTTAACGTGTGTATATTTGCTGTGTAGTGATGTCAGACCTGCTGAGAATGAACCATGCTTCATGCAGACGAGCTTCTCCATAATAACAGAGCATCCGCGGTACCATTAATGAGCAACCTGCACTCAGAGCTCATCTGGTGGGATGAGAGAAACAGAGGTTGCCATTCAGTCAGGCTGAGCTTATTCCTGTGTCCTCTTACATGCAGAATTTGTAGCTTTTTTTTTTTTTTTTTTTTCTTGCTTTTTTTAAATCAACAGAGCTTCCCTGAGATTGCCCAGAATTGCTCATAGTGCATTTCCTTATTTGTGTGTTATCTGGAAGATTGAAATGAAGGAGGAATGCCTGGGAAATCTTGCAAGAAAACCACAACGGGTAAAGAAGGATGACTGAAATGACGCTCTCACAAAAGTCCTCCTTCAAGAGCTGAATCATCCTTCAACTTAATATGAGCCTGTTTTCATCTGACCTTTATTCTCCAAAGACCCCAGGAAACGCCTTGGCCTTGAGAACATATTCCCCTCCAAACACACACACGCACACAGATAAATGCACACACACACACAGCCCGAAGAATGGGGTGCATTTATATGCTGTGGCTGATGTTGTGGGGCATTTGGATCAGCAGGGCCTTCTAGGTGATGGAATTCAACAGGGACAAGAAGACTTCTGTTCTTATCTACAGCAACGAGAAGGGGAAGGCTCTCCTTGGTTTAGGCAGCTATCCTGTCCTATATAGCAGATAGGGACATCTCCTCTGTGGGGAGAAAGCATTTAAATGGAGGCAGGGGGAAATATGTGTGGCTGTCCTTGTTCCAAATAGATGTTGTCACAGAGGAGTTGTTATTTACCTCACTGGCGACTGGCTGGAAACTTTGAAGACGCGTGGAGATGTTTAAGGGGGATAAAGGTGGCGTGCTAATGCAGTCTGTTGAGAAATTGCAGACATTTGTGTGAGCGAGCAATATGTACACACAGGGAGATAAAAATGGAAGTGAGGGGAAGACATTAGTAAATCCTGGCTCCATTGTTTACAATGTTCTGTGCTCATCACAGCAGAGCACATGGTATATGGAGTATATAAATATAAAAATATATATCAATATCAGAATGTTTTGCTCTCTTGAAATTGGCATTAGTTAGCCTCTAGACGTTATCACTGTAATCTCAAGGTTGGTTGGTCATGTTGTTGGTTACTTTGCTCACATCTGACCATATTCTTGTTGGTCAGACAGTCAGAGGTGTAACTTATTAAGGAGAAAAGCACATCAGGAGCATTATGGGATGGATCCAATATTAGCAAGAAAAGATTACCTGTGAAAAATAGGTTTTTACAACTTGGAATTTCCCAAACCATTCAGTTTCATGACCACATACCCAGCATGGGGTCATGGGGGTGGCCGGAGGCTATCTAAGACAGGGCAAAATTTTGGGTACACAGCCTGGACCGATCACGAGTCCATCACAGGGCTAACACAGAGTTACAGACAACCACGCACTCCCGCTTTAAGACCTTACTGAGCTTTAAGTCAGAGTTGGCTCTGAAGTAACTGACATCGTCAACCATTGGTACCGGTGCCCAATCTAGAACCCGTTCTGCACATTCCTACCAAAAAGACGACTAATGTGCATACCTAAAAGCTGGCACCATCGTGGCTCCATATAATTGCTGAACTGAAAGTTGAAACCAGTGATATAAACACCAGTGACTGGCTGACGCAGCCCACATCATGTCTGTCATAATGTTTTTCCACAGAAATGATTCCATCTTTTGCTATTAACACTTTGTTGTAATCATATATGGATGTAGCCCCCATGTCTGCAATAGCCTCTGAGGATTTTTCTGTTGCCATGAGGGGTGAGATGACTTGGAAACTGAGGGACATGCCCACTGGCTAACAACTAGGTAATCATAGGTCCTGAGCCAGTGAACACAGCCTCCTTTCTGATTGTTAGAATGACCATAATTTTTTTGGCCATTTTACGGTAAGTAAGTATTAGCAGTGGAGAGAGACAGGAAAGCGGGGGAAGAAACGGGGAAGAAACGTGGCAAGGGGCGGCCGGTCGGGACTCAAACCTGTGCCCGCCACACTGCCATGCGGAATATATGATCACCTGCTCCACCTTCGCCCTGAGCCACCCCGGCGCCCGAGAATGACCATAATTGACAACAATGGACTGTTCGGTTCAGTATGACCTAAATCTAGCAGTTGAACCCATAAAGTCATTAGTGAAGTGTAGTGAGGTAAGAAAGCAAAGGAGCTAAGGACCTTTTTCCTGTAGACTTCTACACAACCAGAAAAGCTGCACCATGATGGCCATTAGAAAGAAAGCAGGTTAAAGGCATTTTGTGGTGGCTTCACTTTTTAGACCTGGAAGCTGTCTATGATACTGTCTATGTTTACAATCAGTTGTCAGACATGGCGAAATATGTGCTGTTTCTCAAAAGGCCCTGAGGTGGTACTTACTGCTCAGCAACAACACTCACTGCATGGTGTTGGAAAAGAGGTAGATGTTAAAGAAGTGTTGGAACGACTGCATAATTTGGAAAACAAAAAAAAAAAAGCCCAAAAAAGTCAAGCGTCAGCTATATCACAATTCAACAAACACAACAGTATATCATGTAAAAATGGCGGGCTACCTTTTGTGTCTAAAGCTTGAGGCGCTGAGAGAAAATGTATCAGAACTGGCACGTGTTTCAGTGTCTTTGGCATTCAGCATCATCTTCAGCAGCACTTAGACCCAGCTCAAACTGGATGCAAAACCTTCTCACCTCAAAACAGAAAGCATGTAATGAGGCTTGTTAGTGGGTTGAGTTCACCAGTTGATATACCATATTTTTCGGACTATACGTCGCTCCGGAGTATAGGTCGCACCAGCCAAAAAATGCATAATAAAGAAGAAAAAAACATATATAGGTCGCACTGGACTATAAGTCGCACTTTTTTGGGGGGGGGTTGATAGAATCCGAGACCCAGAAATTCCATCTTGAACGGCAATTTAAAATAATAATGGATTAAAGAACAGGACGAACACGGTTAAGCCTACGTTATGCTAACGTAGCACATTCAGCTACATGACGCACAACGAACACGTGTTCGGTATGTTAACGTAACATTAAGTTATTCAGATAACCATAGCATAAAGGACATACTAACAAGTTAACCAAACCATCAATCCATTGAATTCTTCATCCTCGGTGTCACTTCTAAACAATTCCGTACACTCCGTAGACGAAGCGCCGCTTCCTCTTCTGTGTCGCGTTAGTCAGACTCGTCGTCAGCTGCAGTTCCAATTATTCCAGCCTTTCTGAATCCAAACAGGATGGTTTGTCACTGAAGCCCATGTTTTCTTGATCCATCCAATGACTTCCAGGAAAGTTGGGTGGCGCATTCTCCCAGTTGCCGTTAAGCTGTGCTCTCCATCCATCATCCACTGCGCCCACAGGTTACGCAAGACTGCCTTAAAGCTGCAGTTCACGGAGATGTCAAGTGGCTGGAGTATTTTGGTTTATGTGTTATAAATGTCACATATACATCGCTCTGGAGTATAGGTCGCACCCCCAGCCAAACTATGAAAAAAAGTGCGACTTATACTCCGGAAAATACGGTAGTCCTTTCTTTTTGGGAATTTTTTTGAAATCCTATATTTGGGCAGAGGGTCAGTTGTCTCTGTCCACTGGTGATTTAATATGCTGGGTTTTTATGTCTGTTTATAAGGTTAAGGTAAAGCAAGAGAGTGCAGTCAGCACTCTGTGGCTGATTTGGTTAATCTAGAGATAACGTAGCAGATTTTTGGTTGAAGCGTTGTACAGTTTCATTTGAATAAGATTATATTTGATTGACCACAGCCCCAGAAGATATGATGGAGCATTTCTGTAGAAAGGCATCACGACATATACCGTTTATCCATTTATATGCACTTCTTTATATATGTGCTAGTTTGTGGGCATCCTGCATGCAAGAAATTGTGCTTTTTTTTTTTTTTTTTTGTGTCTCTGTGTGTGTCCTAATCAAATGCATTGAGCCCATGAAACCATTGCTCAATGCCAGCCCTCCCAGGCAAGATGCAGCAGAGCTGGAGGCAGACGGCGCTGAAGTGTTCAAAGCACGCCGGCGGGTGGATTGATGTCTCTTAGCACGGGTCGCTAAGCAGTCAACAGATGCAGGCTGGTGTTGTGACAGAGTGGGATGAAATGGTCATCACGATCACACACAATCACACTTTCACAGTGCTTAAAAAGCCCGACCTGTCAGTGTCCCACATCTAATTTTATCCCTCACTGTTTATTTTCACTATTGACATATCAGCGACAGCAGGTTTCCCAGTGGGTTAGGAAGCGTTCTCACTGTGGAGTAATAGGAGTCAGTGCTAATTTTAGGCGAGCGATCTTCAGCACTATGACAGCTGACACGCTGTCTGGAGAACTGGAGACTCGTCTGATGAATGCTGGTGAAATTAAATGTTTGTTTAGCAAAGTTGGAATGAATTAGTAAAGCTGGCTGTACACAGAAGTCCTCAGGGAGGTGCTGTTGTTCATATCTTCCTTCTGTTAGGAGAAGCTGTATGTGTGTCACTCATTACTTTGAAGCCACATGAAGATATTTTCAGGACTGCTGGAAGAATTTAATATCTGCATAAATGTGAATTTGCCTTCAACTTTCCAGCTAAGTTGAAGTACTGTGACTGTACAGTTATTGGATGATAAATAATATAATTATGGTAGCCTGTTTGCACATATGGAGGCGCGTGGCGCACACAGTTAATGGATGTTATATAGAAACTCATCATGGCTTCATGGAGCTGCGTGGGCTATGAGCACGTTCTGCAATGGCGACCTGTTGCTGTGATCTCATCTGCGTTATTGCTAAACTTCACAACCGAACCCTGTTTTCTCTGCTTTATTGGTCGACTGTGAAGCTGGTGAAATTAAATAGCTCTACAGTGGATACACTTTCTAACCTGGAACAGCTTGAAGAATTATAAGAAGCTGTTTAAAATAGAAACAAGCCTCTCCTCCTTTCTTGAGGACCAGTCCTCTTATGAGTCATATAATCACCCGTTATTAATTTATTATTTTTAAAGTAATTTAAATTTATTATTATTATGTTATTTATAAAAAAAATAAAAAATTCCAGCTGGCTATTGTTAGTCCAACAACAGGTGACTGCTGATACATTAGTGGAGTTGTGTCACTGCAGCAGATTTTTGGTATTAAATGGACAAAATTGTTGAGCTCAGTCAAAAGTAAGAAATGAAATGAAGGACGCTTAGCAGCGTCTGAATACACAAACAGGTGGGCATACGTGTGTGTTTAATGATTAGGGTGCACATGCTGTATAGTGTAGGGGTTTCAGTGAGGAGCTGGCGTCACACAGGCAGATTACCCAGCATAGTTTCTGGGATAGCTTTCTACTTTTATGGGTTTGTCAGACAGTTGAACCGAGACTTCCAAACTGTAGTTAAACATGCTGGAAATCTGGTGATTTCCACCTCGGTTTAACTGGTTGAGCAAATGTTCTGATTGGCTGCTCTTTGCAAACCGCAGGTATGAGGGGTTTCTGTGCTCACAGCCAGAGCTGTGTGCCTGAGGTGGATATTTAAATCAGGGCTCTCAGTGAGCTCATACAGAGCTAAGAGTAGAAAAAAACTGTCTGAAACAGAGCGTTCAGAGCAGTCTGACACAGAGGCTTTTTGGCTCAAAGGGATTGTACATATGCTGACCTAATTATTTGAAACTTTAATCATGTTTAATATTAACATCCACCATTGTTTGGCAGAGGAAAAACAATAATAACAATAGGTCCATCACTAATAATTTGTCCAGTTGCCCATCACTAATAGGTTACTGCTCTCAACACAAGCTATAACATTAATTTTGGACTCCTTGCGCTCTTTTGTATAACCATATAGACGGCGCGTGACTCCTTTAACGCCTTGTTTCTCGTTGACATATCCATTTATTTCTCCTCTGCATCCACCTGTGGCAGTCATGGATGTTTTGTTTTTTTGGTAAAAACTCTGTCGTTGCTATGGCAGCATTGTTTTGAAAGGCTAAGCGCCTCAAAGCTTTTAAACCTGAAGGTTTTCTTTCTTTTCTTTCCACTGGTTTTTAAGTGTGCCCCAGCATGTCTTTGTATACTTAGCCTGATAAATGACTCAAAAGGTAAATAAGCAAATAAAATAAACAAGTGACATCACCACATCGACTGCTGCAATGCCCAAAATGCTGCAGGCTGCATTTTTCTGTATCTATGATAAAGCCAAGTAAACAATGTTCCCTGGCGCTGTATGGAATGTTGACATGAAATCATTATGACCAGATATTTCATTGCATTAGAAATTTGCAAGCCTAAGCATCGGCTTGTCTCGAGTTGTCCAGTTTTTACAGCTGGCACAAAATTTTCAAAAATGGGAGGTCCTTTTCTTCAGACATTAATACACAGCCCTGGCATGTTGGTAAATGCTACGAATGTGGTACTTTGCCTTTAGAGGTGTTGAATTCGTGAAGGTAAGAGTTTACATTCTGCAGCTGAGGATCGTTCTCTGAAGTGAGTAGCTCCATCTTCTGTGCTCAGCCTGTCAGTGTGTCTGTTTTGCTGCCATTCTCTTCGAGTGCTGGGCTCCCACAGTTCCATCACAGTGGCCCGTCTCTCTTCTTTGAAACTGGTGAATGAGGTCTTTGATCGCCGGGGTGCAAGATGGAGATAAGGTTTTAGAGCCGTTATTCATCCCAGTTCTTTCCTTTCTCCCTCCTTTTCCCTCCTCCTGCTATTCCTTCATATTGCAGTATTTTCTGCTGGTTGTTTGTCAGTTGTTAATGTCTCTCTCTAGTCTTCCCCTTAGACACACTCTCCTCGTTTTTTGTGTTTGTCTTCAAACCCTTGTGCTTATAAACCTGAGGCGGACAGCGCTCATTAAGGTTAGATCAAGGTCGAATGATTGGACACATTTTTATTGAAAAAAGCAAACAAACAAACCAAAAAAACATCCAAAAACTGTGCCCTCCGAGTCTCCCGCTGACAGCAGCAGCAACCTTCACATCACCGCTCCTTCTACCCCCCCCCCCCCGCTAGAACCAGGCTGACCACCAACCAAGATCAATGAACATTTACTCCTCTTATTTCTTCAGAGAGATAAAAGCCAAAGGAAGACACAGAGACAGTGAGAAACCACCCAGAACACCCATCGGCCAGCTCTGGACTTGCTAACGTCCCTCTGACAGTTTCACAGTGCAGATTGGATACAGCTCCACATTTCCTCTTAAACGGGAAACCTGCAGAGATTAGGAACTCTGATATTTATCGAACGATTATTTTCATTCATAGTAGAAAGGCAAGGATACAATAGGATTTCATGCTTCTCTGTTGCACAGTCAGGTCCTTAATAGAAAGCATGATACACTTTTGATGCAATCAACAGCTGTGATTGACATCATGCTGCTCTCTGGCCAATCAGATTAACAGTAGGAATGAAATGGTGTGCAAGCTTGATGACTTCCTTGTAGCTTGTTGAATCCACCAGAGGGAAGTCTACACCTGTGCTTCATTGATGGCAGTAACATACACACATATACAAATGCATATGTGTGAAAGATCTATCTAGAAGAAGGAGAATTCATGAATAGTTTTACATCGGTAAACCGTGATTAAAAAAATTACCCTTTTCTCTGGATCTCCAAGGTTCTCCCAGTGGCTGCCATGCTGAGCTACAGAGGTGCACGAGTCCGCTGACTGGGGCTGGCAGTTGCCCTTGTGAGATCAGCGTTATGGTAAAAGAGAACCGCTAGTCTGGGTCTAACCTGTCAATTTAAATGAAGTTATAGGAGGTAGTTTCGTAATATTATAGTACAAGGTGGGCAATTAATTTTCCTAAGGGGCCACATGAGAAACTGGGACTGTTGTGAATAGCTGCACCAATGAGCTTGTACAGAGATAAAATTAATATTGAGCAGAATTGAGTTCAGCTTATTGGTGTGGCCCTCCTTGGAAAAATTAATTGCCCACCCCTGGTATTGTGTACAGTAATATGAAATCATTTAAAATAATTGAGATAAATTAAAATGCACAATAAATTCATATAAACCCATATATAATATATGAGAATCAGTTCTGTCTCTCACATGCACAGCACTGCAGTATATCACACCATCATGAGGAAATTGAGTGAGTTATGGTATTGACAGAGTCTCAAGGGCAGGAGTAGCCACATCCCTGCAAGTGCTCTGCAGTAAACCCTCAGCATTGCAAACAAGGTCCAGGTCAAGGTGCAGGTGGAAGCAGGCAGGCAGGCAGGCTGCTATCCCTGCCCCCTTACCCCAGACACATACCGAGAGAGGAGGAAGTGTGCTTGGAAAGTCAAGTGACCACGGATGTCGCAATCTGAAAGGAAAAAAAAAATAAAAGAGTGGAGGAAGCGAGCAGAAGTGCAAATAGGAGAGCTTTTCAGGAAAGCGTTCAGTAAAGGGACAGACTGTGGAGCAGGGAGAGCAAGAAGGGGAGAGGGATGCCATAACATTACAACAGCACCATCTCTATTTTGCACTCTTAACATCTGCTATATGCTACCTCTTCCCTGCTGTTCTAGTCACATTAGTATTGGCTGACACACCACGACATATATTAGTATGAGCTGTCAGCTGAAGCCCTAACAACTAGCTTGAGAAGGGCCAGTTGAATGGTAATGCTGGCAGAGGAGGCAGCAGCAGTTGTGGCTGTGTTGGCCAACATGCTGAAGTGTTATCACTGTGGCTGTACTGTATAATGATGTGGGTTGTTATAAAACACATATTTCCTGCTGGAGCTGGAACACACACACATGCTGACACACACACACACACACACACACACACACACACACACACACACACAGACACACAAAAAAATAAGCACGAGTCTCAGTCAGTCAAATATAACGAGCCTAGCCAGTTGGCATAGCTGGTGGCTGTCCCGCAGAACAGGCTGGACTGTTACCCATTTGATGTCCATCTGCTGACATAAGTGACGGTGGGTCGCGGTGGTTGGGTTTGAGGCATGGCCAGAGCTGCCAGCTAATGGCAACACTTGAGGACGCAGAGATGGCAGTCTCCGCTGTCCTCCTCCCAGAGCTTACTGCTGCTGCTGTTTAGAGTGCTGCCTGGAGGAGTTCTGGATGGGCTGTTTATAGCACCGTAGTCACTAACTCCTATACAGCTTAAACATTTACTGTTGAGGCGTGGAAGTGTGTGGATGCATGCATATACAGGATGCCACATTTTCAGCCTTACCTTTAAAAACTGAGCCTCTACCCCTCCTCCTTTAAATAAATGGAGCATTCACTTCAATACACTGTATGCTGTCTAGCTCCAGTTGATGCATTGTTAGGCTGCTAGGCCTTAGCTGTCCTGATGGCAGACGCTAATGAAAAGAATAAGCCCATTTTAACGTTGTGAATTACAATGTCTCTTGCTTGACAGCCTCTCACTACTTTTTGCTTGTGTTTGAATGTGTGTGTGCGCGCGCGCGCGTGCATGTGTGACAGTTTGCCGGTTATGAATGAAAGCAGTGGCACGACAGTGATGAATGAGCACCAGAATGGCAGTGTTACACTTTTGTGCGTTCAGTGATGCAGAGCAGGCGATGATCGTCACTGTTATTGTCACAATCAGCAAAGAAAACTCAAACCCTCTGGATGAAGCGGGACACACACACACATGCGCGTCAACACACACACACACACACACACACACACACAAGCGAAAGGTTTTGCCTTTGCACACAAAGCAAAGCAAATGCCTCGAAGCCCTCGGCACGCCTTTCTCCTTTGATTTATTTTAACTAAAGCCACTTTTCTTTTTGTTTTGTCCTAATATTTAAGGATGCAGCATGTGTATCCTCCATCCTTCATAGAAAACAATGCATGTTGCTTGAATCATTCATCTGTGGCTCTTCACGTTGTCTCTCAAGGCTGTAACAGTTCCTCTGTTGAAAAATGATAGCAGGAAAAAGGGGCTAAATTCCAATCTGTGTGGATCACTTCTGGACCAGACACTCCGCATGAGCAGATTTTCTCTGGCCATATTTTCACAGGTAGCAGCTCCCAGCACCTGGAACGTAAATGTCACTGTTCTGACTCGTAGCAAACTTTATTGAGTGCACTTATCTCCTACCCTCAGGCTACAGTATCTTGGTAAAAATGACTCGTGTTCCCTGTGCTGTGCCCTTGATATGTCCCCTCTGACTATCTAGAATTTGAATTAAAGAACTTTGAACTTTTTTTCAGGTTTTGAGGCTAACAGATTCATGAATTTATAAGGCAATACTAATCATAATAGCAATAGAGAATATTAGAAAAGCAGGTATAGGGAGTGTGAACTATAAAGGTTAATAGGGACAGCAATGTATAGGCTACATGTAAAGACTGCAACAGCTTAGTGGAAGAAAGATGGGCTCTTGTCACCTTAATTAGCCAGGGTAAGGGAGTGTAACCTTGATCACACGCCGGTGCCAGTGCCTAATGAGTAGTGAGATAGCTTTGCAGGAATGTTAGGATGTATAACTTTTACACTGTAAAAATCTGTAGGATGGCATTTTTTTTGCTGCAAAGCCAAAGACCTGGGAAGATCTTTGTTGGTGCCAACATTAAGCAGTCTCTTTTTGTTTGGCCTTAAACTCCAGTGTCTTGAAAATTACAAGGGGTGTAGGACAAGAGGGCGTTGATTCAGAAGGCTGCAAGTCAGCAGGATTTCTGAGCCCTATTAACTGTCCCTTTCTCGCTCTGCCTTTGTGGGGACTAAAAACATTTAAAGACTCCTCTCACTCGAGGACATGCTTTACGTTCTAGAGGACAGAACACCCATAAGGGTGCTGCATTATGTAAGTATGCTTGATTGGTATTTTTGTACTTGGCACATGCATTCCCGCTAATGAGATTGTGTTTACAAGTAAATACCTGAATTGATTTTCCAAATGTCTCTGAAGGTCTGAACCACATCTTGACATCTTATTTTGTAAGAGTTTGATAAATCTGAAGAGGTGGGGCTGTATTGATTCCAGCAGGTGAGCCAATAGTTCATGATCGTCACTAACATGAAGACATTTCCATCAGAGAATTATTGGATGGTCCCAGTCAATTTAGTTAAGTACACAGGGGAAATCAAATCCCACTGTGGGCGCCTCATCCTCTAGGTGTTCAGCTGGGAAAAATCTGTCTGCCTCTTTGTTGTTCCCAGCCTAACCTCCACCCATTTGGCCTCCCATCACCTTTTTCAGTGGTTACTCAGGCCCCTGGCCTCCCCATTTTCTCCTCTTTCCACTTAATTAACCCATTGATCAGCGTGCTCATAAATTAGTCCTTTGGAGAGGCACTCAAAGAGCGCTCCTCCCTTTCTATCAGCCCTTCACCTCCTTTGGCATCACTGTTACAGAAACAGTCCCTAGTCTACCCTAGGCAGAAGTTGTGTCATCATGGGAAGCCAGATTTATTCTTTTTAACAATCATTCAGCTGTTCATAGATCGTGAATGCAGGCTAGCATGGAATGAAGAATTAAGGCAAGTACAGATTAGTGAGTTGAGGTTACGTCAGTGTTGCTGATGTACAACCCCTCTATTCATTGCACTTGCATAGCTCAGCCTCTTCATGGTGCCCCTCTTGTGTCTGTAAACGTTTCCCCTTGCTTTTTTCTCTCTCGCTCACGCTTTCTGTCTGACCTGTTCTCTAGAACAGGGGGGGGGCAGGCGCCTACTTAAAGATTTGCCCAATTAGGGGGTGCTCAGAGGTCAGTATGGAAGGAGGCCTCTTGTCTCTTGTACCTCTTGTTCCGGCTTTTAGTCATTCTTTATAACAACCTCTTCACTCCTTTTATTACCGTTAACATTCATTATCCACATTTGCTACATTCCCCCTGCAGTGAAATCCTCTTTAATTCAATTCACTTCAGTTTTCTGTATGTAGCACCAAAATCACAACAACAGTCATCTCAAGGTAAAGAGCCTACAGTGATACAGAGAAAGCCCCAACAATCAGATGACCTTGGTGAGTATTTGGTGATAGTGGGAAGGAAAAACTCCCTTTTAACAGGAAGAAACCTCCAGCTGAAACAGGAAGGGGCAGCCATCTGTTACCTGGTTGGGGGTGAGGGGAGGGGGGGACTCGACAGAAGACACACTGTGGAAGAGAACCAGAGATTAATAATTACTAATGATTAAATGCAGAGTGGAGAGAGTGAAACGCTGCCTTGGTTCATTGAGGTTTGTAGGCATTTATTAGTGCACAGCTCTCTTAAGGTTCCACCCAGGGCTGCAACGGTTCGACGTGAAATTTTAAAGCTTCATATTCTAAAACCACGCACGTGATTTTGTAACTACAGGAAGATATGGGGGCAGTATTGTCTACATTGTCTGCCAGTAACAACAATACCAATGAAGAAGAAGGTAACATGAACAACATAACGATGGCAGAACAGAGAGGAAGGTGGAGAAAATGAAAGAAAATGGGTGTGGGAGCATTTCACAGCAAACCAAAATAAAGCTGAATGCAGACTGTGCAAAGCAGAGCTTTCCTCCCACAGCACCATCATGAGCATCTAAAACACCGGCACCCTGGAGCTGTGACATCTCTGGATGGGTACGTTTCAGAGTTAGTGCATCGTTGATACCTGTTAATGTTTGCACAGTAATGCTTCTGTTAGTTTACCTGTCGGAAACAAGCTGTCATGGATGATGTTTGCTAAGCGGGACCATTTCAGCGATGTTAGCTAACGAGTGAAGGACAACAGGAGCAGCTACATTGTCTCCTATTTTTTTTTTCTCGCATTAATATTAGCGTTCATTCTGAATAGTAACCGTCTTTGTGAACTGAATATTTGTAAACTTTTAAGCTGTTTTGGATGGAAAAAATCTTTTTGATTTAATTTGAAGCCTTATTTAAGCTTTTGAACAGAGGCTGTTTTTATTTACTTATTTGCGCATTATATTTTCATTTAAAAATAAAAATTGCATTCACTTTAATCTGCATTGTTTATTTGATATTTATTTTTTTATGGTCACATTAATGTTAAAAATATATTGGATTAGTGTCAGTATCTTTATGGGTCATTATTTTAAGTGTGAGAGGAGACAACAAGATGATGTTAACAGGTGTGCAGGCTTGAACAGGTGAGGTAAGATTGAAATAATCGTCGACTAATCAAAAAAATAATTGACAGATTAGTCGACTACCAAAATAATCTTTACCGTATTTTTCGGACTATACGTCGCTCCGGAGTATAGGTCGCACCAGCCAAAAAATGCATAATAAAGAAGAAAAAAACATATATAGGTCGCACTGGACTATAAGTCGCACTTTTTTTTGGGGGGGTGGTGGGGGGGGGGTTGATAGAATCCGAGACCCAGAAATTCCATCTTGAACGGCAATTTAAAATAATAATGGATTAAAGAACAGGACGAACACGGTTACGCCTACGTTATGCTAACGTAGCACATTCAGCTACATGACGCACAACAAACACGTGTTCGGTATGTTAACGTAACATTAAGTTATTCAGATAACCATAGCATAAAGAACATACTAACAAGTTAACCAAACCATCAATCCATTGAATTCTTCATCCTCGGTGTCACTTCTAAACAATTCCGTACACTCCGTAGACGAAGCGCCGCTTCCTCTTCTGTGTCGCGTTAGTCAGACTCGTTGTCAGCTGCAGTTCCAATTATTCCAGCCTTTCTGAATCCCAACAGGATGGTTTGTCACTGAAGCCCATGTTTTCTTGATCCATCCAATGACTTCCAGGAAAGTTGGGTGGCGCATTCTCCCAGTTGCCGTTAAGCTGTGCTCTCCATCCATCATCCACTGCGCCCACAGGTTACGCAACACTGCCTTAAAGCTGCAGTTCACGGAGATGTCAAGTGGCTGGAGTATTTTGGTTCATGTGTTATAAATGTCACATATACGTCGCTCCGGAGTATAGGTCGCACCCCCAGCCAAACTATGAAAAAAAGTGCGACTTATACTCCGGAAAATACGGTAGTTACAGCCCTAGTCCCACCACAGGGTTCCAATCGGGTTGAGGTCTAG
This sequence comes from Archocentrus centrarchus, assembly GCF_007364275.1. Classification (NCBI taxonomy): domain Eukaryota; kingdom Metazoa; phylum Chordata; class Actinopteri; order Cichliformes; family Cichlidae; genus Archocentrus; species Archocentrus centrarchus. Next base: position 880,668 of record NC_044363.1, on the reverse strand, counting down.
ACTTTGACTGGGCCATTTGCAACACCTTGATTTTTTTTTCTTCTTCTTCTTTGGCCATTCTGTTGTAGATTTGCTGCTGTGCTTGGGATCATTGTCCTGTTACATGACCCAATTTTAGACAGGTTTCAGGCTTCCTCCTGGCAGCCTTTCCAAAGAAGTCATCCTTACTCAGTCTTTTTCTAATTGTACTGTCATGAACCTTAATGTGCTGAAAGTCTGAGATGTAGCCCCTGGTTTTTTTTTGTTTTTTTTTGCAGTTCCTCTGAGCGTTGTATGGTCTGAAATGAGAGTGATTTTATTGTGATATCCACTCCTGTGTTAACACATACCTGAATGCTCCAGACCAGGAAACTGCCAAAACATCTGCTTTTGCAGAGGCAGTCACACTTGCTGATGAGCCATTAATCAATTTGATCAGCAGCACCAGGCTGCTACTTATTAATTCCTAAATACTGAATTAGTAGAGTCCCGTGACTGTATTTTTCAAGTTCTTTGGTACAAATAATTAATGGAGAAATATAATAGATTCCCTCTCAAATGAGTCAAATGATCTTGTTGTGTTTGGACCCCAATATCTTGGACTTCAACTGGTAGTTGCTGTTCTATTCTAAATTGCTAAGCTTGGCATAGTGGCATATTTCTTACCTGTTGCAAGTTCAGGTTTGAATCCCTGCAGAGTATAAGAAGGAATGCAGTCACCAGCTGCAGTCCAAGTCATCTGACTGTGGGACGAAAGCTATGGAGAGGCAGCTGAATGATTACAAGCACAGCTGCAACCTTGATATTGAACCAGTCTGCAGGGAAATGTGACACAGGAAGGGCCAGGGCTAGCTGATTAGCAGCAATTGAACTTTTAAGAAAAGAGCAAGGGCACTGTCCACTAGTTTGTTGATCATGGTTGATGGTGTCTTCTTGGCCAGCCATTACTATATTAGTCAGTCTGGCTGAGTAAAGCCTGCGTGTATGTGTGAAACATTGTATTCCAGAATGATTATTGGAAACACGCTCCTTACATGCTCCTTTGACACTGCATAAGAACAACTTTTACTGGATCCGACTATCAGAAAGTTAATTTTTTTAATGAAACAGTTACTGTCATTCTTCCCTCCTGGAAAGAAGTCTGAAAAATTTCACCAAAATTGTTATATTAATAAAACTGTCTTCTCTAGTTTTTTGATGGCAGGCTTCTCTACCGCTTCATCTTATAGTGAGACCACTCTTCATTTCTGACTCGGTTGGACCGCATGTCATATTCTGCTCTTGTACTGAGGGACCATGAATTTCCTTACCCTCTCTGATGTCTATGGTCATTTAACCCATGGCGCATTACACCCATTGCCCCTTGTCTAGTTTTCAGCCTCATCTTAAGGACTATTTAGGAGTGCTCAACGGATCTGAACCAGGAAAATGTGTTAGCTACGGTCCGGTTCAGGGTGGGTGGTTGGTTTGATTTAAAGACCTGGCTCTCTGTTACAATTGGTTCATATGCTGAGGTCTCCTGCTGAGTGAACAGCCAGGCATGGAAATCTTTACTGAACCAAAAGCTATGTGTGCACTTGTGCAAGTCGCTTAAATATAGAATGCTTTGGCAAACTGTAGAGGGGATTGCATATAGAAGCAAAGTATTTTCTATGTAATGACAGGAACTTTGTCACACATGAGCTCTCATGGGGCAGAACAATCTTCATGCAGCAGGAATATTCTTACCCACCAACCCCCTTGGCTGGGGTGCTTACAGCTATGCTGGGTGCTCTGTCAGCACCTTTGGCAGGTACCCATTTGCGAGGGAAGCTCGTCGCGATCATTTTTTTTTCTTGCGCAACAGCAGCAGCGATAAAAGGGGCCGCCTGTCGTGGAAGGGGACTTTGTAGTGTTTGTCCCGGGGCACATGTTTACACGTATTTGGGTGGGAAAAACTTAAAACAAGGCAAGCAACTGTTTCAGATAGAGGTTTGAAACAATTAAAAAAAAGAGGCTCTCCTGTAATAGTTGTATTTATATCTTTGTTGTTATACAACCTTTTTGTACGTTTGTTGTTCCTTCTAACCTTGACATGTGGTGCCTCTTTATGAAAGGGTGGCTTTTACAGTTGTAATGAAAGCAGACATCCTTCTGGAAATGAAAGAAAGAGTCAAAGACAGTGAAGATTCAAAGGTACAGAATGCCTCCAGGCTAAGAAGAGCTGAGCATACCCAAGGGTGTGATGAATGGTCTTCTTTCTACTCATGCGGTGGCCTGCTGTTGCTAAGGCTGGAGGGAAAAGATTGTGCAGAAGACATCATTGCCATGTGCAACCTAAGAGATCAAACTCATGGGCTCATTTGTCTATTCATTTATCCATCTTTGTGTGTGTGTGTTTGTGTTTTCTTACGGATGCAGGAGCAAAATGTGTGTGTGTGTGTGTGTTTGCATGCGTGTGTTTTAGGAAATTGTTATGACAACGAGGCAAAGCAGTGGCTTTTATCACCCGCTGTTAATGGGGAAATGCAGAGAACAGTTGTTCTCCTTGTCGTCCGACGACATCGCCTTGTATATTGAATTACCACTGACTCCTGTGGCTCAGTCTGTCACGCACATACGCACATGCGAGGACACACACACACACACACACACGCAGGTTTCGTAGCCCTAAGCGTATGCCACTATAGCTGTCACTACAGCACAGGTGTACATATGTTTTAGGGAATAATCTGATCTGCCAAGTGCCCTCTCTAGCTCGCGAGTCTTCTCCGTACAACAGTTATAATGCTATTACATTTACTCTTGTCAAAGCCAGACTTCAAGGTCAGTCACGACAGACAGGGATTTAGAGTCTGAGCTGAGAACAACTTAAACAGTGAGGTTTTACACATTACAGAAAAATGATTCCCAAGGGTTTTAGAAATCAAGGTCAGTGATTACACTATCACAAAGGGATGACTTGGGGAAAGAGGCAGGATGGGTGTAAAATCAAGCGCCACCTCATTTATGCGTGAAGTGACAGTCTGCAGAGACTGACATACCTGCCAGCCCCTCAATCCTCATTTTTTTTTGTTTTTTTTTTTAAAAATAACTTTATGCTTGATAAAGAATCTTATTGACATTATTTACAAGGTCATTTTGAAATTGTTTGAGCGCATTTACACTTCATGTTTGCCTGTGTGATCTCGATTTCCATGAAAATACAACATTCCACACAGCACTTATGATTACTACCGTTACAATGGCAGATATGCTTTTCAAACCGTGTAGTACTCACAATATGCTAGGGAAGTCACAAATCAACAAATCAATATCCAGTTGCTTCGTTCTCTGTGAACCCATGTGCCCTGATGAAATGTTAGGACGTAAAGGAAAAAAATAACTACCACCCAAGCCAACCTGGGACACAGCTTTTAGTTTTGTGATTTGTTTTAGATTGTGCCCCCAGCGGTACAATTTAGGTATATATATGGGAATGAAAATCTCTTACCATCCACCATATTTGGCCTGCCCAAAGGGGATGGGATCAGAAGAACTTTAAAGCCAAAATGCAAGTTAGAGCAGATTTGAAATAGAGCCCAGCCAATTTTAAGACTGATATAAATACCAATATTCAGTGATTTTAAGAATCTGATATTCTGTCAGGCAAAAAGATTTTCCTAAGATTTGTTATGTGTAATCAGTTATGTACTCTTATGCTCTGCCTGACTCAGATCAGCTAATTCTTATTTGTGGTATTGATAGACTGAAAAATAACTATAAATAATACTGGCCCGCCGATATATTGGTCGGGCACTAATTTGAAAGCTAAAGTCTTCTGGTTTTTAAAGCAGTGTTTATTTAGCATTTAGTAGGCTAACCATAAACCTACCATTTAAAGGTTCAATAATAACCTGGCAGATGGTGAGAAGTAATGAGCATTAAGTGTGAAATCCACTCAGCAAGTATTGTTTGGTTTTTTTAGTTGACATTTCTAGCCAGTCTGTAAAGGCAGCAGTGCAGCAAAGAGATGCTCATGTCGTGGTTTACATACTCTAGTGCAGGTCAACAAAGCTGGACAAGAAGTGGTGTTGAATAGAGTTTAAGCATTAATCGTCCCTCAGAAATGTGGTCAATAAGAACTGCTGCTGAAGCATTCAGTTGGAAGAATATTCTTTATGAATAGCTGGAAAATATAACTTGTGGAGAAAACTTTATAGAAAGCGTACTGAGCCTTGACCTTAAAAGCACCCCGTGTGTGCGTGTGTATTGAACCTGTGCACTGTCGGATTGCTGCATGAGGATAGAAAGAGTCTATCTCCAGGAAGACCTTTCAGATGTGACCTGTGGAGTGTGATAAATGAAAAGACTTTTTGACACACGATTCCTTTAAAACCCACCCCTTCTACCTACTGTACCTTAATCCCCATCATTATCCTCAACCTGGAAGCATTGAAGAGGTGGTAAATTACGACTTGCAGTCAGTCATCTTCATAAAGCTCAGTTCAGCTGACGCCAGCCTCACAGCCCCATCTGTAAGTACCCAGCATGACGCAGGCAGAAAGGCTTCTTTCACTGCAGTCTCCCAACTTATCTGAGAATATTCACTTTTGAAGCGCTGCAGTGTTTGATAGTTATTTTCCACTTTTCTTTAGTTCTGTTTGGTGTGAATTTCATTTCTGTTAACTCATCTTCATATATGCACCTCACTGCTGCCCGGGCACCTTGATAAACACTGAATTGGAACTAACATCAATTCTACTATGTTATCTTCAGATGACGCATGATGAGACCAAATGAAAAGATCCTGGATGGATAAATGTGAAGTGAAAGGGGTAAACATGACCAATAGAAGTTTCAGTTGCATACAGCTGTACTGCATAGCTTACAATTATGAATGCAAACTGCTTTGTGCAGATACCTGCAGTCAAGGTGTTATACAGCCCCAGCATTTCCACTAGCTTGCTACTGTGAGGATTAGTTTTAGGTTGAATGCACACACAACTAAAACACTTTGAGTGTACACTCACTGGCCACACCTTGCTACTAGCTTGGACCCCCTTTTGCCTTCAGAACTGCATTAATTTCTTTTGGCATAGATTCAATAAGGTGCTGGAAATATTCCCCAGAAATTTTGCTCCATATTTGCCACAATAGTGTCACACAGTTGCTGCGTGATGTGAATTTCCCGTTGTACCGCATGTCAAAGGTGATCTGCTGGATTGAGATCTGGTGACTGTGGAGGCCATTTGAGTGCAGCAAACTCAGTTTAAGCAACCAGTTTGAGATGATCTGAGCTTTGTGACATGGATTGTTACCCTGCTTGGAAGCAGCCATCAGAAGATTAGTACACTGTGGTCATAAAGGGATGAACATGGTCTGCAGCAATAATCAGCTGTGGCTTTTAACTCTTTAACACTGAGCCATCACTGCGGATGCACCTGTTACCAGCCTTTAGCACTGAGTGTATCACCACCAAAAGGTCAGATCAAACCCACTTTGCATTACCGTAATTACGCAATAGTTTGTCCTACTGGAAAAATTCAAATGGTTTCTCAAAGCTGATAAATTGTGCTTCACACGCAATATAGGGCTATTATGTTAATTGTTGCTGGAAGTCCACGAATGGCGAGACATTTGAAATACGTCATGTTTGCAAATTCCAAATATATAACTCAACGGTTTTCGTGTTTTGTCCTTGGTAATTAAATCCAATTTTTTTCCTCTTTGCAAAAGCTCCAAAGACCTTTAATGAAAGTATTTTTAATCACAGTGCATTCATCAGATTTACTTAATAGTATTGATATTGGGACCTTGGGAGACTGAAAACATATTTTTTAAATATGCAGTCATGAGATTATTAACAACTGAGATCGACTTTATGTTTTTGCTGTACCCTTTCTTGTGATTGTGTCATCTGCTTATACAGTATTATCATAAGGTACGACCCCTTAAACTGAATGTACGAAATAAACAAAATTTACAGGAAACTGTCTTAAAATACATACAGGAACAGGCTGATTTTCTAAAATTCACACAGATCATGTATAATTACAGTAATCCAGTGTGGAGGAAATAAATTGTTTTTATTACTTTGTGTCAGTTTTATCGTGACGAAAATACACACGTCTCAGTCAATTTTTAAAAAAATTTTTACATGTGAATGTTTCTACATGCAAACAATATATCTTGGAAAAAATACTGAATAAGGTGGAAGCCCTGAACGCAGTTACATACATGCAAATCAGGTTTGACGCCAGGCAGCAGAAGCAGGACATCGTGGAGCCGATGGGAATTAACACTTTTCCAGTAGATTGGAATGCATGCCCATTACATGTGAAAAGGCAGACAGAGAGAGCGCGCTTGGATTGCTCAGTACGGCTCAGTACTTTTTTTTTTTTTTTTTTTAACCTATTTATTTATTTTTTGCATTCCATTGAAATTAATTCATGAAAAGAATGTTTGAATGGAATGGTTTTGGTGATTTGCAGTGAAAAATGTGTGAAAGGTCAGAGTGACTAAAGTTCTGTCCATCTAGTTTAGATTGCTCCACCATCTGTAGTAGCTACATTTCAGCTAGTAAAAATACTTTGACATAAAATGTTAACATTTGTGAACCACAGAAGTCAAAGTTTTTGTGAAGAAAGCGCCATCTCTTGGTGGCAATTGAGGGAAAGGGGTGTGTTCATGGTTGAAAGTAGATATGCCCCAGGAGAAGGAGGGGGGACTTCTAGCGGCTGGCAGCTGGCTGGGAGCGGCAAGTTTAAGTGGCTGCATCTGTAAATGAGTAAAACACTCACACAGTTGTTTGTATGCATTTGGAAAGAAAGAACAGTACCTCGGGAGTTTAAAGACTCCACCATTGTACACCTTTACAAAGACAAGGGAAACTGCACTCTCAAGGTACAGTGGTACGCGTCTTTTTAAACAAGATGCTAGAGCATTTTGTCGAGTCAAGCAGAGTGAGGGTTTAGAGCTGAGAGAAAGTCTGTTGATTTGATCTTTGCCATAGGAAGATTCAAGAAAAATGCAAAGAACAAAACATGGATGGAATGCAGGAATTGCGTGGGGAATTATCAGATCCGTTTCCTGTCACCAGTGGAACCAAGCAAGGTTGTGCTCTTGCTCCAGCCATTTTCTCGTGTTCTCATTTATACTACTCTGTCTTTCATGACATGGCTAAGGCATATTTCGTACAAGTGCTGGTATGTTCAACCTTTGGCGCCTCCAGTCTTGTATGAAGATACTGCATATGCTGATTCACTATTTTTAAGTGGCAGTGGAGCAGTGGGTGGGCGTTCGCCTTGCAGCCGGAGGGTTGCTGGTTGGATCCCCTGTCCCTGCACTGCGTTGTGTCCTTGGGCACTTAAACCACATTGCCTAACGGCAGTGCCGGTCTCTGGCTGCATGACCGCAGATGCTCATCTCTAGATGAGTGATCTGGAATGATCATTTGTGCGCACAGTGAGTTGAATCTAACAATTTTGTTTATGTGGATGACTGCGCATTAGTTGCTCATACCATCGAGGACATCCAACAAATAACAAATGCTTGTGCATCTGAACTGTTTGGCTTAACAGTCAATTTAAATAAGAGGGAGGTTCCATCCATGTATCAATCCATACCAAATCAAACTCACAGAGATGCAGTTATCACGATCAACCGTGCGTCTCTCAAGTCTGTAGAGATATTTTGCTACCTAAGCAGCATTTTGTCCAGCTCATAAACCACTGATGATGAGATAACACAGTGTATAGCTAAAGTGAGTGGTTCCTTTGGGATGCTAAGACGGAGCCTGTGGAACGAGCATCACATCAGACTGTGCACTGATCGCAGTGATCGTAGCAACTCTTCTGTATGGATGTGAAACCTGGGCAACTTGTCGTTGTCACATTAAGCTTCTGGATATGTGGCATCAAGTGGCAGGACAGCATCTTGGTTGGAAGACTAAGGCTAAAATACAAAGACACCATAAAGCATAAGGCCTGTGGAATCTCTCCTGATGCCTTGCTCAAGAATGTGCAACTTGGTGTAACACCTGTTATGAGGGGGTACAGGCGTTTGAAGAGATCACATCTAAACATCTTTAAGATCAAAGATCGAGAAGGAAGGTAAACTCCAACAACATAATAGTGTCCATCTTCCACGTGGCATCCAGTCCCATTTGAAAACGCATCTGTCGCAGGATACTCGTGTGTCGCCTTTAACATAAGAATCCATCCTGACATGCCTAAATGCACTGAATTGATGTGCTGAATAGATATTTGTGTTAATGAGCAGTTGAACGGGTGTACCTGACAATGGTGGTGAGTGTACGCACAAGTAATGCTTGGGCGCAAACCTATCAAACACATAACTACATATACACCACCTCAGTGGCCTTTAAGTAAAAGAGTAAAGCATTAATTTGTTGCTTTGTAGCATGTATGTCATATCAATGGCTGGCTTGGTGATATTTTGTATCAGGTACGTTGACAGGTTCGCAGGCATTACACCTCAGTGCCTTAGTCATCTAGAAGAATATTTGTTTTTCTTGTAAAAGGTCAAAATGCATAAGTTGGACTTACTACCTGAGGTAAGGTGATGTATGATAATACAACCACACGAGTCTGACTGTCGCTGTGTGCTCCAGCTTGTTGGTATTATACTGACTCTGCTCTTGGTCCTAGATGGTTGTAAATGCCCATGTTTACAAACCCAACCTTGACTACAGAGGTAACACTGGATGAGTTGTTTGCTGAGTAATCTCAGCTGTGGCTGGGTGGCTGTAGCTCAGGAGGCACAGCGGGGCAACTAGTAATCGGAAGGTTGGTGATTCAATTCCTGGCTGCTCCAGTATCCGTGATAAAGTATCCTTGGTCAAGATATTGCACCCAGAGTTGCTCCAGATGAATTCATCAGAGTGTGAATGGGTGAATGCAAACATGTTGTATAAAGTGCTTTAGAGTAGAAAAGCACATATACGAACTAGACCATTTACCATTTAATCTCAGTTATTTGAGAGAATACCCCCGTGATTATATATATATATATAAAAAAAAAGGAATTAATGTCTGTGGTTCTTGTTTTAGTAGATTACAGGGAAAATCTGAATGACGAGTGAAGCTGTATCAACCCTGTGTCAAGCTTTGACTGCATTTGTTAAGGCTCTCTTTTTTTTCTTTCAATATGCTGCATGACTGCTAAAATAAAGTTCAGTTATGGGCACCAGTTTAGCTCAGTGGTTCAGCAGCAGCCCTGGTTTGAGTCCAGCCTGTGGCCTTTGGGTGTGTGTGTGTCTTCCCCTGCTCTCTCCCCCTCTTTAATGCTGGACTGTCAAATAAAGGCAAACCTGAAAAAAAAAAATCATCTTTATAAATGCTCAGTTATATTTCTACCCCTGTACAGCTTTTATTTATTTTAATTAACATTATTCAGGTGTGGCACACCTTTAGGCTAAGTGTTCTAAAGACTCGTGGTTTATACGACAGCCCTCAGGCTCAGGGTGTAGCACACACCATCATTTTAACGCTTTAAAAATGAATCACTGTCTGTGCGGCTAAGAGTTTTGTCTTGCCGTGCAATAACACTAGGCTGTCTGCACTACCCCTAACTAACCAACGCGAAGCCTCACCAGTATTGAATTTACACCCATAGCGTTAGCAGGGTTGCATGTTCTTGTTTTGTTTTTTTCAGACATTTCTCAGCCTAAACTCCTCTTTATCCTCCATTCTTTCTGTGTTTTCTCCCCCAGCAGTTATGTAAGGCCCAGAGCAGGTGTTTTAGAGAGATTGTGTTTTTCAGGCTATTTCTGGGCACAGGTGGACTCGGACAGTCGAAGCAACACATCAGCCCTCCCCAGACACTGCTGTCATTCGGGAGCGCAGATGTTTCAGCTCTGGCGGGAATAAACCTGTGTGTTTGCATTTGCACATACTAGAATACAGCGGGCGACATGCTTTACTTTGACGTTTGCAGAGAAACTGCTGATGCAAGGCAGTAAATGGTATGATTGTGTCTATAAGCATGTAGTCACTAATACATTTGTCTCACACTTAAATGCTGTTTTGACATTAGTTTAACGGCCTCAGGCTGGATATCTGTCTGTACAGTGTACACTTTGCTCCATCATGCCACATGACATACTGCTGTGTATGGAAGATAAACATCCTATAGTCTGCTTGTTTATCTGCAGGTAAAAGCAGCGCAGGAGCAATCTCTGTTGCGACATTCAGCTGATAAGAAACAAAATGAAGCCTGAAGCGTGGCTAGGCCTTGACATTGAGACAGCCGGTCAGCATATGTGTACAGTTTGTGTACATTTCGGTGCATGAATGGCATGTGATGTTAAGATTGCAGCCTTCGACTATTGATAAATATGGTTTTTAGAAAGTGATATGTAGCTGGACTGATGCTGCAGCTGATGTAAAGGATTATCCTCTTACCTGGGCATTAGCACTCAACTACTCACCTTAGGGATCTGCAGATGGACCAAAAGGAAGAGAAGGCGAGAAAATGGAGGGAAATATAAAATGTGAGGGGGGTGGGGGTGGGGGTGGGGGTCTTTTGGATGAAGAAGATGAAGAGGGGTGGCTGGACGAGGAAGAAATGGGAGAGAACAGTGACAATGATGGAAAAGTGAATGACAGAGAGATAGGATAGAGGTAGCATAAAAGAAAGGGTTGAGAGCGCAGGGATGAGAGACTGAGCTTTACTGCATGGATAGAAATGCTGTAGAAAAGGACAAGAAGCAGCAGCGGCAGCCAGAGAAGTCAAGGCAAGACTTTACAGTGGGGGGGGGGGAATACCAGATAAAAGCCGATGATGAAGATTTGATAGTGTGGCTATGAAAGAGATAGAGAGTGCATTAGGGAACAAAACCATGAATGATGCATCAAAGAAAGGACTGTTTGAGTTACTGGGGCTATAGGAGAAGAGTGGAGGGTGTAGGGGGCGGTAGTTGAAAAGAGAATTTTATAAGAAGGGAAAAGAAAAGCTGTTGGCAAGAAAAGGGAAATGGAGGATTAATGCAGATGGCAGTAAAATTGAGAAACGAAGGAATAAAGGGGAAATATGTGACATTAGAGGAAACAGAGAGGAGTTATTATTCCAGGACCAGTTTGACAGGAAGAGAAGATAAATAAAGGCAGGGTGAATGAAGGTTATGTACATATGTGCAGAACATAAGAGCCACAGTGTGAGGAGGCAGAGAGTATGGGTAGAAAGAGAGAGAGAGAGAAAGACTGATGAAAGCGGAGCACAGGTAATCTTTCTGCCAACCTCTGTCCCCTGTGGATTGATCCAGTGGTGGGGCTCACATGCACACGGGGGCGATAGATGGTGAACCAGCACTGATTGAATGAGGGTCCTGTCCGGTCTTGTGTTGCCTTTGTTCTTTATGATTTCTGTGACCTGCACATTAGCACTTGCACACACATATGGAACCAGATTTAGAGCCCGACCCCAGCATTGCCCTTGATTGTCTACGTTACAACACGCAACTTTGTATCAGCCGTATTGTATCTATAAATTCAGGGAATTTATGTTGTAAAGCTGACAGAAGACCTTAAGGACACTATAAACCAGTGTTGAAACAAACATAAGATTAGCGATTTGTTTTATTGGGATGACTTACAGTGTATAACCATGGCCTAGTCGATGCTATAAAGCTCTTTGTTGCCTATATACAGAAATGGAGGATATAGAATATTAAATAACACTTGTACACACACACACAGTAAATGTTTAAAATCCAAAACCAAAAACAACCATTTAAAATTTCCTTTAGCTGTTAATTATGATCCTCAAACGACAGAGGGTATTATTTGTATCTACCTTTTGGAAATTTGTTGAACTGGATGTCTTTAATGGTACTGTTTGTCACCAGATGGCAGTATTTTACCAGCATGTTTTCAGATCTTCTATGAATGACCTGCCTGGTTAAATAAAAATTACGCCCACTACACCATCTTGTGGTACAAATTGGTATCACATAAGAGTACAACCTGGACCTAAATTCAACTTCAGTTGATATCTCTTTGACACAAGTGATTGTTTCTTCTTGTTCTGGGGATAGACTTCAAAAGTCTAATGCTAAGGTTGACTTGGACTGGAGTGGGCAGTGCCTTAGTCACACAATGTGACGCTTACACTTGCTTTTTAGCAACAGTATGCAAATGCAGTAAAAATGAAGGCTGTAACAAAGTCAGAATGGGATAAATTAGATCAGTTTCTTTGATGACAGATGAAGACATTAAAGTAGTAGAAGCTGCCACCCAAACATGAGTAGGAGTTAGGTGAGCTGAACACTGAGACTGTAGACAATTCAAGTCAAATACTAAATGTCAATGAGTGATTTTGCTGTATTTAAAGAGGGGGATATAAAAATCAAAGAAGCTGTGATTAAATATAATTACAGTCAAGATCATTTTATCATAATGCTCAGAAGTATTATACTCAGTTTTTCTTTACTTCTGTTAGGGGATTGCCAGAGTAGTTAAATTTCTAAATGTCACTCGCCATTTTTCCTAAAGTGTAGAGAGAATTATTGCAGATTTATTGCTTTAGTGTTGTACTGTTACGCCACTGACACGTTAATGCGTGTGGAATCTGAACATGACCAAAATTCCACCAAAACTCAGTTTTTAATCCTCGCTTCTCTGGTAGTGTCTACAAACGGATATCTGAGACGAGGTTTTCAGTACCAGATTTTTGGCATTGCTGTTTGTTGTCAGGCCTATCAGCAGAAGAATAAGGGCAAAGAGGGGAATCCATTTTACTGTGTTTCACTGAGTGGTGACTATTCATGATTGGTACCCATATAACTTAGTATGCATTTTCCTCTGATTTCTTGCTATTTAACAAAATGTACACTGCTCAAAAAAATAAAGGGAACACTTAAATAACACATCCTAGATCTGAATAAATAAAATATTCTCATTAAATACTTTGTTCTGTACAAACCTGAATGTGCTGACAACAAAATCACACAAAAATCATCAATGGAAATCGAATGTATTAACCAATGGAGGCTTGGATTTGGAATCACACACAAAATTAAAGTGGAAAAACACACTACAGGGTGATCCAACTTTGATGTAATGTCCTTAAAACAAGTCAAAATGAGGCTCAGTATTGTGTGTGGCCTCCACGTGCCTGTATGACCTCCCTACAACGCCTGGGCATGCTCCTGATGAGATGGCAGATGGTCTCCTGAGGGATTTCCTCCCAGACCTGGACTAAAGCATTCACCAACTCCTGGACAGTGGTGGATGGAGCGAGACATGATGTCCCAGATGTGCTCAATCGGATTCAGGTCTGGGGAATGGGCGGGCCAGTCCATAGCTTCAATGCCTTCATCTTGCAGGAACTGCTGACACACTCCAGCCACATGAGGTCTAGCATTGTCCTGCATTAGGAGGAACCCAGGGCCAACCGCACCAGCATATGGTCTCACAAGGGGTCTGAGGATCTCATACCTAATGGCAGTCATGCTACCTCTGGCGAGCACATGGAGGGCTGTGCGGCCCTCCAAAGAAATGCCACCCCACACCATTACTGACCCACTGCCAAACCGGTCATGCTGAAGGATGTTGCAGGCAGCAGATCGCTCTCCATGGCGTCTCCAGACTCTGTCACGTCTACCACATGTGCTCGGTGTGAACCTGCTTTCATCTGTGAAGAACACAGGGCACCAGTGGCGAATTTGCCAATCCTGGTGTTCTCTGGCAAATGCCAAGTATCCAGCATGGTGTTGGGCTGTGAGCACAACCCCCATCTGTGGACGTCGGGCCCTCATACCATCCTCATGGAGTCGGTTTCTAACCGTTTGTGCAGACACATGCACATTTGTGGCCTGCTGGAGGTCATTTTGCAGGGCTCTGGCAGTGCTCCTCCTGTTCCTCCTTGCACAAAGGCAGAGGTAGCGGTCCTGCTGCTGGGTTGTTGCCCTCCTACGGCCTCCTCCACGTCTCCTGGTGTACTGGCCTGTCTCCTGGTAGCGCCTCCAGCCTCTGGACACTATGCTGACAGACACAGCAAACCTTCTTTCCACAGCTTGCATTGATGTGCCATCCTGGATGAGCTGCACTACCTGAGCCACTTGTGTGGGTTGTAGAGTCCATCTCATGCTACCACGAGTGTGAAAGCACCACCAACATTCAAAAGTGACCAAAACATCAGCCAGAAAGCATAGGTACTGAGAAGTGGTCTGTGGTCCCCACCTGCAGAACCACTCCTTTATTGAGTGTGTCTTGTTAATTGGCAATAATTTCCACCTGTTGTCTATTCCGTTTGCACAACAGCATGTGAAATTGATGGTCAATCAGTGTTGCTTCCTAAGTGGACAGTTTGATTTCACAGAAGTTTGATTTACTTGGAGTTATATTGTGTTGTTTAAGTGTTCCCTTTATTTTTTTGAGCAGTGTATTTTATGCTTCCGTAAATATAACTCCACTTAAAAAAGATGTCAAATACTTTTGTTGCAATCCTGGTAAAAAGCCTATTTGCTGAAATACAATCTCTAAAACACTAACTGTTGTCTGTTAATAATGAAAGAGGAATGTTTTCCTAGTGTCTAAATGTTTTAGATGTCACGATTTTTCTCTCACAATATGCACAGTATCAAAATAACTGCATACCTGTCTATATGGCGCTGATGAAGATGGTGAGGGCAGTCTCATTGCTTTCAATTAACTCATCAATTTGGTCATCTGAGACTGCATAGGGGTCTCCGGGGAGGGCAGCATGGCCACAAATCTATCAGTTTGTGCCAGGTTAAATTAACTTGGAGAGCAATAACAGGCGTGAAGTGATAGAGAAGTATCGCACAGCGCAAATGCAAAGCACTTTGCTGATAGTTTATGAAATACCAGGAGATATGTGTCCATTTTAACACTCTATACACAACGCAATTCTGTCCAATTTTGTTGCATAATATTGTGTCAGAGCCACAATTTCACTTGTGACAAACTGTTGGATGTAGATTGAGCCTGCTAATTTCCCCCAAGACATTTCACAACAAAAACTGTAAGGGAAGGAAAGAGAAACTTTGATATAGGGGAGTTAAATTGCTTTTGGAATAGCTTAGTTTTTTTTTTTTTTTTTTGCATAAATTGTATCAACACATTTAATGGAGAAATAAACTATAGAGTGATTGCAGTGCAACAGCAAATGTTGCAGAGTGAGTAGGTAATGTAAATGTTATCAACAAATAAATGGAGACATCAAGTGGAGTGCATGTAGAAAATGCAGAAGGCCATGTTGAATGCATTAAGGGAGTGCTTCCCCCTCATGCTAAGGTGTAAAACATCGAACGTGGATGGCATTTCTGATAGCACTGCATTGCTGTTTATTATACTGATGTTGGAGAAGACTACTGCATGGAAGAACATTTTGCTATCAGAGTGGTGAAACAGCAGGTTGAACATGCTGTTACTTATTCATAAGTACAGTATAGCTTTTTGCTGAGCAGTCTTATAATACACACTGCAGTATGTCCAGTAAAAAGTGAGTGAGTAAAAAAAGAGAGCTAGTTTTTTTGTGTGTGTGTGTGTGTGTGTGTGTGTGTGTGTGTGTGTGTGTGTGGGGGGGGGGGGGGGGGGGATTGAATTCTTTACATTAAAGGTGCAATTCACCCCCAAATCAAAAATGTCCTGTAGCGGTGTTTATCCATTTTTCATTATTTGTATGAGGTGCCCAATTTATGTAGATACGAGCTGCAGAAATGAGCTTGAGAAATTCTTAAGAAATTCTCTTGAATCTCGAACGCCTAAAAATTAAGCATGGCATCGTTTAAGGCAGGTGATGAAGTCAGACCCAATACTAGCAAATCACCTGATCTCAGTGCCAGTCCACTTCAGCTGGTGGCTTAGCGGATCTCCTTCTACACACCCAATTAGCTATCACATAATAGGGGACACTATTTAGGCTCCTTAAGCTGGTCCACATTTGCACCTGCAAGCCGCTTTGCAACCTACCTCCATCCCAGCCGCTCATTTGCTTTGTCTGACTTAATCAGTGTCAGTTTGTTGTCATTGATCCCTCCTCTGTTCTGTGTTATGAGCAGTTTTTCAGTAGATACAGTTTGATATCACTGATACTGTATTTTGAGGTGAACTCAGGCAATTTTCAAAGGGACAGACAGCTCCCTCCTGAGTTGGCACTCTCAAAAAAGGAATAGATCATAGTCCTTTACCTTGACTGGGCCTGCACCTTCATTATGATAACTGATATTGTTTGTTTTTTTTGTTTGTTTTTTTAAGAGTTTCAAAGCTTACTGTGTCGTTGCTATGTTGGAGTAATTGCAGTAATTGAGCACTGTTCTGTGTTTATGAGCTCTGGATGAGCTGACTCCACAGGGTCATCGTCACTCCGGCGCCTGGGAGACCAAACGCTAGTTGCTCCGGCAGTCACCTCATAATCGATCACAGAGCTGGGGACTGGAGAAATCTCGACCAATTATTAGACCAAACATGCACAAATTAAAATGCAAAAAAGGGAGCCAAACTTTGTGATCTTAGTGTCTACTTGGCAGAATTCATTTGCTTGCATTTAACTCAAACATTTTGGGTGTCTGATTAAAAGTGGGCCAGATTAAACAGATGTCCCCAAATTGCGGTGTGATGACTGGAGCACTCTCATGGTGGCCCAAATGGAACTTGCTTTGCCAGTCTCTTCATTAACTCAAGCAGAGCTGTGCAGTACTCAGCCCTGGCAACAGAAATCCACTTAGAAAGGTGCTGGGAGGCCCTGGGGGGGGCTTGTGAACACATGCATACAAGACACACATATCCATGCACAGGGATACGAGACCTTACGTATCCTAATGTGCATGAAATGGATGCGTGGTTATGGTAAGATGGGAAACTAGCACAGATACTACACCTCCCAAAACAAACTCTTACACATACACACATACTTACTCTTACCTCTTACTGTGCACTTCACACCAAAACCTGTCAGGTCACAAGTGGTTGAGAAAAGAGTTAGAGAGGCTTGGAGTCAAGATGGCCCTGGCTGATTAGGAAGTAGGAGGCGTTTTTCCTCCTTGTGTAAAGATGATAATGACAACTCTAGCAGCCCCTCGGCCACAGTGAACCGGTATGAAGTACCTGTGGAGAGGAGCTGGAGTGGCTGGTGGGCGGAGGTTTGGCTCTTAGGGTTAAAGGGCATTCAGCAATACCAGTGTTAAGCTTGTCGTTAAACAAGCTATTGGTTGTCCAAGTGCTGTGCTGGGAAAAGACAGAACAGAGGATTTCTGAATGTAAGTTTAAACATAATGCATTAAAAGTAATGCTAGTGATTGCATTCAGGTCTACTGTGCACTCCATATATGTTGTCAGGTACTAAAATCTGGCATGCAGCTGTGACTTAAAGTAATGAAAGTAATGGAGGCGCTCCATGGATTGTGCGGAAGTTGAGTTGACTCATTATGGAGAGTACTGCTTGGCCTGTAAAAACAGTTGTATAATGTCTTAGTGATAGCATCATGGTTAGTCTCTGCAGCACAGACCCCCTTTTTTTTGTTCCATGTGTGTTATATGACATTGATACGGGTAGGCAACGCTTGTTATTTTGGTAAAGTTGTTGACTTTAGTAACAGCCTTGGTCATCATGATCTGCAACAATTCTCTGTTACTATTTTGTTTTTTCAATCTGCTTCCTTAATCTTACCTATTTGAATTAATGCAACAATGTGGGTATTAGTTTAAAGGTCCCAATAATAATCCCATAATAAAAAAAAAAAATAAAAAAAATTCTAATTTTGTTACATCACAAATATGGAATGAGGCACCTGACACTGGGTTAGAGTTAATTACAAATCCCACATTACATCTTTGTCTTTTAACTTGTGTTGCCAGCCGTCCTCCTTCCCCATTACTGCTGTTTTTTCTGACTTGGCATTTCCCAGCCAGATATTACCTATAGTACCTGTAGTCCATGTAGTCCATGTGTCAGAGTACAGTGCTGGAGTGAGACAAGCAGACATTAGCAAGGACCTGGGGGAGGGCAAGGGGAGGGGGGGTTAGTGTGAGGCTTGGCTGGGCATCAGTAGGCACTGAAGGGCAAACACTGGTGAGGACAGCACAGACCTGCTTCTGCCAACAAAGCTCAGGGATTGATTACATGTCATACTGATGCAAGAGTAATTTGATTTAAAAAGAAAAAAGAAAAATAAAATAAAATCCATATCTGTAATCATGCATATGCAGATATAATCAGACAAGAAGAATAGTTAACATAAAACATGCAGAGGTTTGTGGTATTCTTTGATGCTAATTATACTTGATTTACAATTAAAATTGAGTTGAAGCGATATGAGCGGTATTCCTCAAAGGCCAAGTTTACAATAATCCAGTCGAAGTGAGGTTAAGAAGTTTGTCAGATAAATATTTTAGTGGTCTACATGAGGAAAACTGATGTTTTATACGATATCTATCAGCCCAGCTGATACTGGGTTTAGACTAATAACTTTACTATAATTTGAAAATTAAAAAAAAAAAAAAAAATGGGTGAGCAGGCACCCATATGCCCTACGGCTGAAATGCAGCGGCCTGTTGTGTCCTCTCCTGCTCTCGCTTCCCCCTCATTCCTGTATACTCTTCACTGCTACAGTGTCCAATAAAGGCAAAAAATGAATCTTAAAAAAAAGTAGTGTGGTATGTCACTTAATTACTTGGTCGAGAAGGTAATTCATTACACTACTAATTACATTACTTTCACGTTACTCTGCAAAATGACCTGAAATGCACTGACACGTAATTAACTTTTAACAATATAAACTTCAGGCTACAGTTCCACAGACTGACTCAAATCTCCATCTTAATGAGGACACACATACAATCTTTCGTTTAGTGTTTACATATGAACATGTAGCTGACAACACAAAGCAGCTGAAAAGCAGTCCAGAGAGACTTCAAAGCCACAGTGATTCTACTGATTATTCATGCTTTTATCTCTTCTCGTTTGGATTATTGTAATGGTCTTTTTACTTGTTTTAACAAATCAGCTTTGGATCGCCTTCAAACTGTGCAGAATGCTGCAGCAAGACTTTTAACTGGCACCAATAGAAGATCTCATATCACTCCAGTTTTGGCCTCTCTTCATTGGTTGCCAGTAAATTTTAGATTTCATTTTAAAATTTTAGTTTTAACCTTTAGGGCCTTACATGACCAAGCCCCCCCAGTATATCTCTGACCTGTTGAAACCATATTCTTCATTACAAGCTCTTAGATCATCAGGTCAAAGGTTACTGTTGGTCCCTCGCACTCGTTTCAAAACTCGTGGGGATCGGGCTTTTGGGGCTGTGGCACCAAGGTTGTGGAATTCTCTTCCACTGTCTTTACACTGTACAGACTCCATTGACTCTTTTAAAAGGCAGCTGAAGACATTTTTATACAGACAAGCTTTTAATTAACATGTTATATTGTATTCTATTGTTTGATATTGTTGTACTTTAATTTTGTTTTTTGTTGTGAAGCACTTTGTGATTTTTATCTGTTATAAGTGCTATATAAATAAATTTTACTTACTTACTTACTTACTGTAGAAACATGAACAGGTAGAAATGGAGGCCCAACTGCTCATCAATGCCTTTGTTACCTGCTGAAGACAGGGCTCTGGCTGCTGATCTGGAGTCAGCATGCACTCATCACTCTGGTTTCTTAGCTAGGTTTGCGTTAGCATGTTGCCTGTGCAGGTGTTCCCAAAGAGCTGAAGTTGTTAGCACTAGCACAGCTGTTTCTGAAGGGAGTTTGCACTTCACCATCACGCTCGTGTCCTTTCGTGATATAAAAAAAAAAACTAACGTCCATATCTCCACCCCTCGAAAGCTGTAGACCGCTCCATCATTTCCCACCTCCCAGCACACAAACTGAAATCAGCTGACTGTAGGGCAAGTGCACAGGAAGAAAAAAGCACGTTTGATGGATTACTTTGGAACATGTTACACCCAACACTGGTGATAATACTTTATTACTGTATGGTTATAGGGAGAGTAAATAGGACTAAAACCACTCAGCTGGATACATGCTTAATAACATACTGCACAGGCATGTGCAAACTAATCTGACAGTGTGCATTTGCAAAGTGCCAGACATTTCAGCAGCATTTAAAATACAGTTTGGTTATTTAAGAACGTTTTCAAATGGCTCTGAAATATATATGCAGTATTGTGACAGCAGTTAACCTTCTTGGCTTTTTTTTTTTTTTCTTTTTACTTTTAGGCTGATCCGTTTGACTGAATTTTTTTTTTATCCTCCTACTTATTTGACTGAAATGAATACATTAGTTGAGCTAGTGAGAGAGGAAAAAAACAAAAAACAACAGGGATGTCCAAAGTGCACTAAAGGAAGACTGCAATCAAAATCCATGTGAACAGGATGCATCATCTGCATAAATCATGGTAATACATCTGTGAGTGTAAAAATGGAGGTCGTTGTGAGATTGCCAGATCTCTGCCATGTAACCATGTGTGAAACCTTCTCTGAGCTTGACCTTGAAGACTGATTCAGCTTAATATGTAAATCGCACAAGTCAACAGTACTGATGGCCTTGTAGGTCAGTTGGGCCATCAATACGTATTAGGTATTGGAATTACATAAACTGATTTGATGGTGTCACCTTGGACGAAAAGGAAATATGATTGCCAGTCATTGTTATTTTGTAACATAGTGTTATAATCAATGAATTTATTGATCAGTTAAAAAATGGTGGTCAAATCTCAGCTAGATTTTTGAAAGTTTATGGAAACAAATCTTTCAAATGTACGTACTGCAGGTATATTTAATTGCTGGTCACCTTTTTGAGCTCATGCTGACATGTCTGTGAAACATGTTATCTCCATTGATGTTGTGATTCGTTAAAAAAAAAAAAAAAAAAGAAAGAACTGAACCATTGTGAGTGGTAGTTTCTTATGCATGAAAGATCCATTACTCTTCCTAAAGTCAGCACTGAAGGATGAACTAGACTCGGAGCCATGGTCAGCTGGCAGGGCGCCACTGTGAGTGGCACAGTGTTGCTCTGCAGTTCTTTTCATTACTCTATCCCTCCATCTCTTCCTGTCCTCAATCACCTCTCCCCCTCACCCGCTGCTCTCTCCCCTCCCTCTGTGTTTTGAGGGTTGTGTGTTCAAAAATTCTCAAGCGGAGAATCTGATTATTCCAATAAGACTATTGACTCATCAGCAGACACACTCAAGCACACACCACGAAGATAAATAGACAGACTGACTCACACATATGCACACATCAAATACAGACACGCACAGACTTTGATGTACAAACAGACAGAAACGCACACAGACACACACTCCAAGTTGACACAAAAACATAAAGACCACTGCCACACAAACACACAGGTTTAATTTAAATCACCACTGCACCCATGTACGTCCCAGCACTCCATTTTTAATAGACCTCTGCCTCTTTATAGCTTTCTACCTCCTAAACCTATCAATCCTCCCTTCTCTCGCTTCCCTCCCGTCATATCTGATTGGAGTTGTGATGCAAGCGCCCTCTCTCATCCACCCTCTGCCTGCTTTGTCGTGCTCCTTTTTCTGCAGTCATTCCGTTTTTTTGTTTTACCCCGGTTCTTTTTTTGTTTTCCACCTTGTTCTTTATGCTGCCTCTCCCCACTTGCCATCCACTTGCTCTCCCCTCTGTTTTCCCCTTTCTACTCTGCTGCTAAAAAGGCTGGAGTCAATGCAGCAGAGCATGTGGAGAGGGATTAGATAAAAAGAGAGAGAAGAGGAGAGAGACGAGTGGAAAGTGAGTCAGAGAATGGGACCAAGGACAGCAAACAGAAGGAGACAGATTGACTCAGGGGCTTGGGGGGGTGGGGACGACTCATGAAGCAATATTGAATTGTATCAATTTAATCTATCTGTCTGTCTGTCTATCGGTCTATTGATCTGTCTATCTAAACTATTCACTCACCCATCCAAATCATTGAATTCAGGTTGACTCAATCGCTTCCAATCACTTGCACGACCACAGGTGAATGAAACCAAGCACCTAGGCATGCAGACTGCTCCTACAAACATTTGAGAAAGAACGGGTCACTCTCAGGAGCTCAGTGAATTCCAGCGTGCTACCGTGATAGGATGCCACCTGTGCAACAAGTCCAGTTGTGAAATTTCCTCGCTACGAATTATTCCACAGTGGCATTAGAACAAAGTGGAAGCAATTGGGATGTAAAATCACAAAGTGGGGTCAACGGATGCTGAGGCATTCTGCAGAGTCAGTCGCTACAGACTTCCAAATCTCATGTTGCCTTCAGATTGGCTTAAAAACAGTGTGTGGAGCGCTTCATGGAATGAGTTTCTATGGCTGAGCAGCTGCATCCAAGCCTTACATCGCCAAGCGCAATGCAAAGCATCAGATGCAGTGGTGTAAAGCACGTGACCACTGCACTCTAGAGCAGTGGAGACTTGCTCTCTGGAGTGATGAATCACACTTCTCTGGCAATCCAATGGACTAATCTGGGTTTGGTGGTTGCCAGGAGAACAGTACTTGTCTGACTGCATTGTGCCAAGTGTAAAGTTTGGTGGAGGGGTTGTTTTTCAGGAGCCCCTTAGTTCCAGTGAAAGGAACTCTTAATGCTTCAGCATACCAAGACATCTGGGACAATTTAATGCTCCCAACTTTGTGGGAACAGTTTGGGGATGGCCCCTTCCTGTTCCAACATGACTGCACGCCAGTGCACAAAGCAGGTCCATAAAGACATGGATGAGTGAGTTTTGGTGTGGAAGAACTTGACTGGCCTGCACAGAGTCCTGACCTCAACCTGACAGAACAGCTTTGGGATAAATCAGAGCGCAGACTGTGAGCCAGGCCTTCTCGTCCAACATCAGTGTCTGACCTCACAAATGTGCTTCTGGAAGAATGGTCAAATATTCCCATAAACACTCCTAAACGTTGTGGAAAGCCTTCCCAGAACAGTTGAAGCTGTGCAAAGGGTGGGCCAACATCATATTAAACCCTCTGGATTAAGAATGGGATGTCACCCAAGTTTATATGCATGTGAAGGCAGATGTGCAAAAACTTTTGGCAATATAGTGTATCTGTCTATCTAATATACAGTCAGGTCCAAGTATTTGGACATATTTTGTAATTTTGCCTATGTACACCACTATAGAGTAATTTAACTAGATCACGGTGTTATCAAAGTGTAGTCTTTAAGTTTTAATTGAAGTAGTTTTACTAAAGTGTTGCATTAACTCTTAAGGAAACATAATCCCCATTTTACTATTTGCTTAAGTGAAGTGCTTAATATTTAGAAAAAGATTTTTGATAAAATAGACCTTTTCACAAAGCCAACCACACGATGAAAAGCTTAATTGTGCAGATGACTGCAATTTACGTTAACTTACAGAGGGTAATGTGTCCTGTCTTCAAAGATAAAGGCTGGGCCGGTAACAGAAGGTATAAAAGTGAGTGGCAAAGCAGCCTAAGATAAAACATTGAGAGGGAAGGTTTTTAGTTACTGAAACAAAATGAGTCGAGTGTCTGAAACAGCTACAAATTGGCAGAAAGAAGCTGTGTGTACCTGAGGCTTGTCATTAGCCTACAGAGTATAACCTGTGGGAATGACACAGTGTTCGTCAGGTGTGGAAAGTAGATCGTCCTCGTTTATCTGCTAAAACTAAAGTGTGTGTGTGTGTGTGTGTGTGTCACAGTAATGAGAGCACTGTTAAATCCATGTCATGGCAGAATGTGACACTGGTATACCGCCCACCCTAGGTATCATCGGTATGGTGACTAATATTAGCTAATCTTGGCAAACTCTTGATAGACGTTGCTGTCTAGCTGACAGTACTGAATGACTAAACCTCTTCCACGGTTACATCACAATCTAGCACTCACCATTATCCTATTATTATCACTTGTGGCCAAGATATCTAGTTTTTTCACAATGATTACATATTCTAAAAAAATATAAAGAGGATCTGTTTTAACAAGCCTTCATAACCGGGCCATCATGGCGTGTGACAGAGCTCAGGTACAGAGCATTGCACTCTCTCACCCTTTTTGAACATATCCAAAATTAGCTATTAGCATATAAAACAGATTTAAACTAAGGCAGAAGAGTGGTGTGGTGCTGCTGCAGAGAGCTGTTGTTGGTGGGCTCAGGTGGTGTGGATGGCAGGGGTCCTGGTTTAGGAAGCAGCGGGGCCTGACCAGTACATCTGCACACCTGCACCCTGCCTTCCACATTCCACCTCTTCGCCCTCCTAAACAACTCCCAAACCAGTAATCGCACTCCCTCACACACAGCTCCTCAATAACAGCTGCTCTCCACCCCAGCCCTCCTTTTCCTTGTTTTCACTTCCACGCCATCGGGTATCTCGTAACTCCTCACCCTCTCTGTTTCATCTGTCTTTTTCTTTTAACATCCCTAACTTCACCCATTACCTGCTAAGTAATTTGGAAGAGCCTGCTTTATATTCATCACCCTGTGGTCTTATACAAAATAAACGTGACATCCAGTAAGAATGCAAGTATAAAAAATACATTTCTGATGCAAGGCTGAAGGGCATTCATATTCTTTTCTAAATTAGCCTTGACTGCTGTGCTGTTCACTCAGCAGGATAACAAATGTCACAAGAGCAAAGAAAAGTGTAGACAATAGAACAAAGCTGTTAGCATGCTACCATTGCATGGATGGCAGTATAATGGCAAGTTTATGGTTCAGTGGTGGTAGCATGTTGGCAGCCCATTGGCAGCTACAGATTGCTTGTCTACCTGCACAGAGTGTCTGCTTCCAGAGGGGGGCAGTGTCAGAAATATGCGGGACAACCGGACGCATGTGCTGTCGCTGGTACAGTAGCCAGCTGTGCAGGAGAAGTTAAACTGAGTGCTAAAAATAATAAAGTGTCCACTGCAGCCACTGTCTGTACTTTTTATAGTGTTTTTTTTTATGTTTTTTCATTTTTTTCATGTTTCTCCCTTTCCCGCTGAACTCTGCTGTTGCTCCCTTCTCTGTTCCAGCTCGCTTGTTAACCAATCAGCATTCGGCCAATGCACAGCATCATCCATGCTGAGCAACGTGCAGTTACTGGAGTATTATACAGGAGCATGTTTGCATTGGTTGAAAACCCCTCACCGTGGGCAAATACCTCCGCAAACTGACAAGGTGCCTTAAATTAAGCTTAAGTTCATCTTTTTAGTTGTCACTAAAATATTTCAGCAGCTATCACTGTGACGCGGTTAGCATTTCCAGGTCCAAATGCTTCTGAAGCAAAGAATCATTGAGGCACCATTGATAATTAGAAGTTCAATTTAGTTTAATTCTCTTTATATATATAGCACCAGTTCATATCAACAATCACCTTAACGTGCATTAAAAAAGGCTTACAGGGTTCAATGGCATTAGAAGTTAGATGTCTAGCTAAGTAGCTATCTAGAGATGATATACCATATTCTTTGCTGAACTATTTCTTAAAAGGCGAAGCAAACAGAAACATACATCATGGACATAAATGAAGATTAAAATAGTGGTGGTGTTAGGCTTGTTAGCATATAATCATTTGCCACCCTGTGGCTAGCTAGGTACCAGCTAGGCTAAAAGAATCACAGCAACACTTACACAGTATTTAGCGATTAAGGGTCGTTCAGTGCTATATGGCAAGAAGGAGCAGCTGAAACCAGATAAAACTTTAGTCAAGGGAGTGTTTGACATGAGCATATCCACAGCATGATGTTTAATATGCTGCTGCTTAGTTTGAATTATTTGCTACCAAAAAGCTATAATCCCAAGCTTTATGTCTAAATCTTAGCGATTACCTTCTGAAGCATTAAAATACTGGTGTCTGGTGGATCTTGAGCCTGAGGCCTGTGCTGTACATCATGAGTTTTTAAAGACCTAGCTTCAAGGCATGCTTTACGTGAATAGAAAAAAAAAATGGTGTGATATAATTACAAAATCCTTTAGGATTTTTGTGTATTTGGCAAACAAGGGACATGGCACCGCCGCAAAAAATACAAGAATATCAACATAGTAAAGACATCATATCTTAACAAGGAGATTGGATGGATATTGTGATGGACTTTACCAAAACATGTTGTGGTAATGTTCATGGTTCCCAAAGGACAGACCTCCCTGGCTTTGCGGAGCCTTTTCCTCTACTTCACAGCGTGCTTTGCTTCTGGGGTTTATAACAAAACATCTTGACTGTATATTTTACATACTGAAATCTAGATGGCTGCCCTGAAATTGGAAGATATTCATAATGTATAGAAGATTAGTGATCACAAACTGACTATTTAGTTCTAGAAACAATTCAAAGTGTTTCAGTGTCTAAGAAGAGGATATCTGAAAAGAGAAATAAAGATTTAAATGCTTGCAACATTTTATGGTTTATAGATGATTTATCTTAATGTGTTTGGTAACTAAGCACAAGGTTTACGTTTGTGATCTGTAGACCTGAGAGGGCTAAAGTACTCAATTGTCATTATGGTAAGAGTTATACGTGATAGCCGTAGGCATACTGCGTACTGGTGTTAACATTTAATTCTAAGCACCAGTGTACTGGTGTACTGCATCATAGAGCCACTAGCATGGCAGGAGATTTACTGGTGATTCGATACAGTACTGCATGTACTGTATTAGTGTGGCTTAGCTCAAAGACTTTTTTGAATAATTTGGACACTAGTTGACCATTTTAGAAGTCATGAACCCAGGCTATAACCTCCATTAGACCAAGAGCAGTTATGAATAAGTGGCTTGGGCAGGTTGGTGGAGAGGGAATATAATTTGAAGTGCTGTATTACAAAACCTGTCTGTCCAGCTAAATCATACCATCTCTATTGCTCTCATTCAAAGACACTTTCTCACACACACACACACACACACGTTTTTGAGGTGAACCATGAAGCCTTCGTAATACCTGTGTGCACAGGGGTGTTTCAGCAGTGAGAGGAGCTCTTCTCAGTAAAGGGATAGATAGAGAAGAACAGAGGAAGAGAAGTGAAGGAAAAGAGGAGGAGGCGAGGGTAGGTAGAAACTAAAAATAGCTCAGAGTCTCCAGTCTTTCTGAAAACAGGCTTTTGTGAAGTCACATTTGCCCGAAGCAAAAGATTTGAAGTCTCCTGGAATAATAGATTCACCATTCACGCTTTTCTTTCTCATCGTGGCTCTCTCTCTCTCTCTCTCATTACAAACAGCTGCAGTAATGGGAGGGGGGGTGAAATTGACATTTGTCTATTTTGTCCACTTAGACACAGGTGATATGGAAAATAGATCATGTTTCACATTTAATTGAAACCTTGAAACTGACAAACACTTTTTTCATGCTGATAACACAATTCTGACAGTAATGAATATAAAGGCTCTGTAGGAATTTCAGAAAAAAATCAGTACAATACAGTTGTTGGCTTTAAAGAACAGTTTAAAAATAACACTCATTCTGTATTGATTGCTGTAAGGAAATTGCCTCAGTGGCCCACTTAGTTCACTGTGACAGAAGCGGTCTGGATGGGGCTACAGTAAAAGCAGTGTATTGCTCAAGGACAATCCGGCAGATACTTGCTGATATGAGTCTTGAAAGGTTAAGGAACATCCTGCTGGCTAAATAATTGATAACACAGATTTCATATACAGACTTGAAAGCAGAAGAGGTTATTTAAGTTCTTTGGTCAAAAGCAGCCGAATCTGTGCTGCACGGATCCTTGAATCACATACATTTGTGAAAGGAAGCAGTTTCTTTTCAGGGAAGAACTGAATGGGTTAATTAGATTTCATTTTACTCAAGAGGGCTGATATATCTGTTTGTGCTCCGTGTTCAGTGGGCAGACTGATCCAAGCTGTGTAGTCACCGAGGCTAAAGTAGCCTTAGAATTGTTAGTCAGCAGATTGTTGAGCTGCCTGCTTATAAAACTGGAAGGCTTGGAAATGTTTAAAGGCGACTTTGATGCACTCTACTGGGTTAGAAAAGTTAAGCAACTGCTAAAACTATTCTACTACTTTTGCTGCTGAGTCATTAGTAAAGTTACTAATGTTTTACTTCTAGTGTGTAATGATTGTTAGCCAGCCTCTGGATACCGACTGGTATGCAGCCACTAGATTAACCCTTGACTGTAGTTTTATATGTAGCTGTGCAATAATTGTCATTCTTATGCAAAGTTGTAGTTCATCCTATGAACTGTGATCTGTATTGGGTGGGTTGGCTGGTACGCCACTTTGTTTCAGCCTGAAACATCTCATTTCAGCCGGGAACGATTTGAAGTCATTAAAATTTATACAGATATTAAAGTTGTCAGTTGTTTTTTACTAATGACTTTGGTAATTGTGTAACAACCACCTCAAGGTTGACATTCATGTTTTTGAGTGAAATGTTTTGACAGCTGTTTGAAAGATGAAATTTAGCATTCACCCCTCAGGATAAATAATAATAGATTTGCTAAGCTTTCATCTAGTACTAGTTGCACAGCAGGAATAAATTTCATAGAACGCATATGAATGCCAAAAGTTGGCATAAGAGTGATTCCCTCATTTCCAGCAGCATCCGCATTAGACTTAGGAGTTAGGCACAAAGACTATCAGCTATATGCAACAAGGCTGTTACAAGCTGTTAGAAAACACAGTCAAAAAGCCAGAAAAGGAGCTGGTACTATGCTAAATGCTAAACTGTGTTAATTTACTTATTTGTCTTCTAACACAAAAGATGAGCTAAATCCAACATTGCCGAAAAGGTAATAAAGCATCATAAATGCTGATCATGCAATGACCCTTATCTGTTTTTGGTGGCATTAATTCCAAATATTGGCCTTCAAATGTATTTAGCACAATATGCAAGACAGATCCCAGCATATAAATCAATTAAAGAATCAAAACATGGGATCTGCCTTTGCCAAAATTGTATTTCCATGTTAGTGTTTTAAAAATTTACATATATTCACTGCAAAGGGTGGCGGTTGAGGTGCTTCAGGGATCTGAATAGGGTGCCTCCTGGTTAGCTTTTAGGTGAAGTGTTTTGGGCATGTCCTACCAGGAGGAGGCCTCAGGGCAGCCCGAGGACATGCTGGAGAGAGTGCATCTCTCGGCTGGCTGAGACTGCTGCTCCCGCGATCCCGCATAAACGGCAGACAATGGATGGATGACTGGATACTTGTACATTATGCCCACCAGTGTCATTGTCTAGCAATATCATCAGCACATAAGGTCATGAGTTTACTTGTCCTACACTGGCGTGGTGTATGACCAAATTCTTCAACCGCCTTATGAATGTAGCCCTGGTTAGCATAGGTTACCTGGTACAGTGTGCCCAAGTGCAGCCTCACAGAGCAGCTAGTGGCTTTACAGATGACGATAAGATTTTTTAATCCCCCTATGGAAGTTTTGAATAATTTTTGTCTTTTTAAACACAGCAAGGGATTTTTAACATAGGATTTCTAAACATACTAGATTTTCCTAGAAGGCATAAATTATTTCTATTCGCACACAATAACAAAAAACAGACTTTTTTATTAAGCCATAGCACAAACCACTGCTGTGCAATAATTTGCTTTAACTTTTAAGTGCTCAAAGCCTGTAAAATCAAGTTCAGACTGAGGGTTTCTGTTTACACACAGCATAAAAACCTCAGCAAGGCTTTGAGCTGTCACTTGAGAACGCATCATGCCAAAAACAAAAATCAGTTTAGACTTGAGAAAAACAATTATTGATTCTCACAAAGCAGGAGATGGATATACAACGTTACCATAATACCATAACATAGTTTCCAAGCGTCAAGAACCGGAATAAGAAGTATCATAAAGAAATTCAAAGAGAGCCACACAGTACAGAACAAGCCTGGCAGAGATAGGAAGCAAAAGATTTCTAGAAAGAAAATTATTGTCTAAAGACCCCAGAACAACACCAAAGACAGTAGTGACCAAGTCGGGAATTGTAGCCTCAAAGAAGACAATCACTAGAACCCTGCACAGAAGAAGAAGAAACAGCCTTTATTGTCCCACAGAGGGGAAATTTGGGAATGGACTGCGAGGTTGCAGACCAAGACAAACTCCACTTCTGCAGAAGAGACACCTTCAAGTTAGACTGAAGTATGTGAAGGACAACCTGGAGAGAGATTATCCATAGGAAGTACGTCCTTTGGTCAGATGAGGCGCAACTAGAGCCCTTTGCTTAAGTTTGGAGAATGAAGGGAGAGGCCCACGACCCAAAGAACGCCTTCCCCACAGTGAAACATGGTGGCGGGAGTATTATTCTGTGGGGATGCTTCAGTGGGTCTGGAACTGGGAATTTCATCAAGGTGAAAGGAATCATAAATAAAGAAAACAATTGCTTTATGTTCCAAGTCTGCAATGACTCAAAACTTGCATCGCTTCTGGTGAAGAACTACCTCCAGAAGACCAAAGTGAACGTTACTGACTGGCCTGCACAAAGTCCTGAATCCCATTGAAAATCTGTAGGGTGAAGTGAAGACCAAGGCCCATGCCAGAACACCATCAAATCTGGAGGGGTTGAGAGATTCACCAAAGAGTGGGCTGGGATTGCTCAGGAGATGTGCGTGAGACGTGTTGAAAACTACAACACATGACTGCAGTTATCCAGCAAAAAGGACACTATTAACATAATAGTCAGTTGGTAATAATTTTGTTCTTAATAATTTTGACACTGGTAGTTTTTTGTGGAGTCATTTTGTTTCTGTGTGCAAAGTAAAATAAAGTAAGCATCCAAAATAAAACTGGCTCGTTTGGGAAAGCCGTGTTAAAGATTTCTTACACTGTTTAACAGCAATTGGGAAATAATTTAAAAAAGTGACATTTTCACAGGGGGACTAATAATTCTGTCCTCATCTGTACATTAGAATAAGTATTGCCATTATATTAACAGGCCAGCAAAGACACTGTGTGAATGCCTGTCAAAACATGGATTCAGTGTTAACAAGTATCCTTCCATCCATTTTGGAAATAATCTGATGGGCATTCTGTCAGGAAACAGGGACACCTTTCGAGACCACGGAGGCACAGTGATGCATGGACTGTGCAGATAGATGCTGGGCCAAAGGTCACCACTGCAGACACACACACACACACACACACACACACACACACACACACACACACACACACACACACACACACACACACACACACAGATGTAACAGTGCTGGGCAGACAAACAGACATTTGGTTGAAGTGATACTTCACTTGTCATCTTCACTTACTGCAAACTTAACTTAACCTTAATTAAGAAACATTTAGCCTGAGTATTACTCAACATAACTGAAGTCAAATTAGGGTCACCGAGTCTTAAATGAAGCAATCACAAATTTGGTCTGGATAGAAAACATACACAAACCCCTGCATACAAACATTGGCATAATTACCTTCTTAACTCGTTCTTAATAAACAAATGGGCACATTCTCTTTCTGTCCCTTGACTCCAATCTCCCTCAATCCCCAGAGCAGCCAGCAAGTTCGTGCTTGGGTAACAAAGCAAAATCAAAGTGTTGTGAGAAATATGGCTGGGATTCGCTATTAGGTGAAGGTTTTATTTTCCCTGGCACGCAGGCAGACTGGGGGATTTAAGCCTCCCTATTGGAAAGCATACAGATTAGCCGAAAGGGAAGCAGCCGCTGTCACCTCACACTACTTTTTCAAGTCTGGAGCATGGTCAAATCTGAGCTGGCCAAGCATGGAGACAAATGGATAAACACTTGATAGCGACTCCAAAATGATGAGAGGAAGCATCAGGAAAAAGTTCGGTGAGCAAATAGAGCACAAGTGAAGATTCCTAGCAAATCGTTCTTTTTCATTTATTGGCATGTCAGTGGCATTAATAGGAACAAGTCATAATTTTTTTTTTCCCCCAGTTCACTTCGCTTGATTGGTCAGTTGGAGATAAAGGGGATGAAAGGGATCTACTCATGCGTGCTAATGTGGATGAGAGATGCTTTTTCAGACATCCGTCTCTATTTTTATACACGATACTGTATTTGTCCATATACAGTATGTGAGAGAGCTAAAAGGAAATCCGAGCTCAAGGGCATACGACTAAATGGACATGTTGCACATGCTAAGTGCTAGCCTGTTAGCTCAGCCAACATACAGTACACATGCATGCAGAGCAGCTTTCATGGGGCTGCAAAGCTGTGCTGCTGTCGTCTTTTATTCAGGGCGGGTCTGTGTGTCTATTCTGAGCTGCTATCTAGCAAGGATTTAAGAGAATGGGATCATTTCGGCAGAATATTTTCCTGCACTGCCCCTTTCACTTTAATATACACAGTCGCATGCATTCTGTGTAAATTACACATCACTGTAGCTGCTTTGCGTATTCGTAGAGTTGCCTTGTGCCAAAGCTGTGGCAGCGTTCCACATCTAACGGCAGGATGACACAGTGATTTTTAAATACTGCTCTACCATCTACAGCCTGCTTCCTGACTACATGGATTTCCTCTGTATAGACATGCATGTGCGCTTAATCTCATTTGGAGACTTAAAGAGGCAGAGAAGGAGTGCAAAGGTCCCCCTGCCAGAACCACAGGGAGAGAACATGAACTCGCCAGTAGGGGGGAGCAGAGGTGGGAGGATCAGCAGTGGAAAAAAACACAGGTGAGAAGGTTTTGTGGAAGCAGCCATGACCCCTACAGTGGCCTCATTGACACAGCGACGGAAGCCTGAATAATCAGAGCCATGCTCCGGCCTGCTCGTCTCTCATCATTACATCGGCGCACATATTAAATATTCAATGAGACATTTCGGGCAGCGAACAGGCAAAAGGGCAACTTTGCTGAAGGACGTGTCATGTGCCAGGAAAGATATGCAAACGTGCACTCATGCTTGTGCTCTGGCAGCTGGTTTTTAGTGTGAATGTGTGAACGTTTGCACACGTGTGCTTACATTAATATCGCAAAAGCATACAGTGGGACTGGAAAATTGCTGTGTTAAGGGTTATAGCTGCTTTAACTGTAAACGCAAGGCTAATCGGGTGCCTCTTTGCATCAAAGCTTGCAAACGCCCAAACATGGTCTAATATAAACAAAATTAGGACCATTATTGACCCTGTTAGTAAATGGTCAATTGATAGTTAATCTTTAGTTTTATAGATAATCCATGAAATGATATTTTTCACACAAATTAAGGACACTCATAAATTATAACATTAGCGATGACTAGTAAGTAATAAGTAACTAGTTAATATTAGTTATAAATTAATTGGTTGTTAATGATTAATTTAGTAGTTATTTTATAAACTAACAATTTGTTAGTGATGGTTATACCTCTTCAAGCTAAATCTAGATTCTAAATTTCCTCTTGGAGAGAAAACAATCATCATAAGTCTGTTTTTCAGATTTGGTGTAACTGCACACGTCTACCTCTAACTATTCAGGAATACACGTCACCTTTTAAAGGTCTAAGAGGAGCACGGAAAAGTTGATACGATTATGCAACGAGCATTTGGTTGCTATGGTGTGCATGTCAGAGGTACTTGTTTAGCTGTGCTCTGTGCTCACTGAGGCTACTGTGTGTAGGTGTATCTATGTGGGGGCATCATTTGCACTGGCCTTACTTTTATTGGTTTAACATGCTAAAAAAGAAGAGAACAAACACACACCTCCACTCGCACTCCTGCAGAGGGCACATGGGGATGCTGAGGCACACGCTCAGTTGACTTGCTCAGAAGTAACTGCCAATTATTCCACGTAAGACAATGCAGCTGTGTTCCTTGGTCATGTCATGTTTTGTCACAAAGAGAACGGTACAGCCTGTTACAGAGCAGATACTAAATGGATACAGATCATTGGTTGAGTGGAGCCACTTTGGTATCAAGCCCATTATAAATGTGCAAATTGCTTCCAGGCCACAGACTGAAGACTTCTGCTTTGGTTTATTTTAAATGTTTTGCAGTTTAACTCTGTTAACCTCGTTTAACCAGGAAAATAGGACACGGCAGTATTCAGACAGCAATATACACACAATAACCATACACCTGTACATCAATAAAGAGCCAAGTACAGAAATGTCAGAATTTCTTGTTCGCCTACAGTGTATATTTAAAAAGCAAGGTGAACCCACAGTATGTATTGAAACTTATCATCTATTAAATTCATAATCAAGCCATTAAATGAGTGAAGCTTGTTAACACTCACTTATTAAATATCTTAATGTTAGAACAAATAACTCCCCCTTTGAACCAGGAAAACTGAAAACCTCGTTAAGCCCTGAGCTTGGCTTCAGTGGATCAGAGGATTCTGAAATGCAAAAAGTCTCCTTATCATTATCAGCAGTCCAGAGAGAGGTTCAAAAAAAAAAAGATATGACTAGAGTCCAGTGTAGGAGGTTTCAATTTCTTGTGCATCATGCTATATTTCAACATTGGTGTTTCACAACAGATAATCACTGACCGTGGCCACTGGTAAGTGGCATCTTATTTGCTCTTATTTCATTAACAGCAAAGCAGTTTCAGCTGCTTTGCTGTTAATGAAACTAGAGGGGCAACAATGAGACATCCCCAAAACAGGAATAGTTTACAGGTGGAGGTCACTGACATTTTTCTCTCCTCATCTTTTCTGACAGTTTTTTCACTAGTTTTGCATTTGGCTAGGGTCAGTGTCACTACTGGTAGCATGAGGCGATACCTGGACCCTACAGAGGTTGCACAGGTAGTCCAACTCCTCCAGGATGGCGCATAAATACTTGCCACTGCCAGAAGGTTTGCTGTGTCTCCCACACAGTCTCAAGAGCACGGAGGAAATTTCTGGAGACAG
Source organism: Archocentrus centrarchus (assembly GCF_007364275.1). Lineage (NCBI taxonomy): Eukaryota > Metazoa > Chordata > Actinopteri > Cichliformes > Cichlidae > Archocentrus > Archocentrus centrarchus. Next base: position 846,038 of record NC_044363.1, on the reverse strand, counting down.
GCAGTTACTCTGGACAGGGCCATAGAAGGTCCTTAACCCATCAACAAGACTGTTATCTGCTCCTTTATGCAAGGAGGAACAGGATGAGCACTGCAAAGACCTACAAAATGACCTCCAGCAGCCTACTGGTGTGAACGTCTCTGACCAAACAATCAGAAACAGACTTCATGATGGTGGCCTGAGGACCTGACCTCCTCTAGTGGGCCCTGTGCTCACTGCCCAGCACTGTGGAGCATTTTCCACAGAATACCAGAATTGGCAGGTCCACCACTGGTGCCCTGTGCTTTTCACAGATGAGAGAAGGTTCACCCTGAGCACAGGTGACAGATGTGAAAGGGTCTGGAGAAGCCATGAAGAACAGTTCGCTGCCTGTAACACTGGTTTGGTGGTGGGTCAGTGATGGTCTGGGGAGGCATATCCATGGAGGGACGCACAGACTTCTACAGGTTAGGTAACAGCACCCTGACTGCCATTCGGTATCAGGATGAAATCCTTGGACTCACTGTCAGACCCTACGCTGGTGCAGTGGGTCTTGGGTTCCTCCTGGTGCACGACAATGCCCGGCCTCATGTGTGAATATGCAGGCAGTTCCTGGAGGATGATGGAATTGATACCATTGACTGGCCCCCACTCTCTCCTGAACTAAATCCAATAAAACCCCTCTGGGACATTATGTTTCGTTCCATCCAACGCCATCAGGTTCCACCTGAGACTGTCCTGGAGCTCAGTGATGCCCTGGTCCAGATCTGGGTGGAGATCCCCCAGGACATCATCTCATTAGGAGCATGCCCCGATGTTGTCAGGCATGCATGCAAGCACATGGGGGCCATACAAAGTACCGAGTACCATTTTGAGTTGCTATAATGAAAATTTCGGCAAAATAGACTAGCCTGCTGCATCGTTTTTTACTTGGATTTTTGGGGTACCTTTGAATTCAGCCCTCTGTAGGTTGATAATTTCCATTTCCACCAAACGATGTGGCATCCCTTTGTTCCTAATGCATTACCCAGTCCATATCAGTATCGATATCTAGCATGGTTTGTTTTTTTTCCCCACTGAGATCTGATGTGTTTCAAAGTGTTCCTTTAATTTTTTTTGAGCGGTGAATATAAAATATATACAGTATGAATCAAAGGTTTGGACACACCGAACTCCTTTGCAGATGCATATTTACTGTACAGTATGTTTTACTGGCTGTTGGTTGATGGAACACCTGCACAAAAAAAGAAGTTTAGCAAAAAGTTGAAGGCAAAGTTTTACTTTTAATACACCTAACTATTTTAGAATCAGACCACAGGCACACACACAAAGCAGTTTTCTAAAGGTTAGATCCTTTCCTTTGTTTTTCAGTTCAATTTGGTGACATTTACTTTGTGTATCTGTGCATGAACCCTTGTTTTAAGACTTGGTAGTGAAATGCAGCACATGTCACAAGTTACAAAAACTCCTATAAGTTTGTGTAAGTAACTATTTCCAGACTATTTGGAGCCCTCGCTCACTCCGACTCAGACATGTTGGCGCAGTGCTGTGTGGAATAAGCGAAGTAATGAAGGAGAGGACAAATTCCACTCTATTTTCTCCATCAATCCTTTTTGAAACAACATGCCTGCTGCTTAAGGCTGATGTATTGTTACTGTACGTTGTGCAGTGGAGCTCCATTTGTCTCAATCACCTGATTCTTCTATTATCATTCCACCCCAGTTACTTTTGGGAATGTCACCAAGCGTAGCGAATGAATCATACGCTACGTATTCATTACACAAATAAAATGTGAGACGTGCGGGTGCCAAAGCCTGTTTTTACAAATAGCCGTTTAGCTGTGTTTAAAGAAGACCAATGGTGCATTTAGCTGAGGAATAATCACAACCATCAATACTGACATTGAGAGTAATGGCCAATGGACATCAACAAACAAATGTAGCAGTGCACTAATTGGGCAGCTGTACTATTTAAAACTGCCTGCTTCCCAAGAGGGGAATACTTCAGTTCAAAGGTTAATTTAAAGTCCATGTTGAACAGAACGCTCTGTTTGCACCTCTGTTATCCCAAGCTGGATTCAGCACTTCTAATAATAACATTGCATTAGTTGGAGTCTGCCCGCTGAACATAAGGACCTCTGAAGTCCTCAATTTTTTCCAATCATCCAGTCTCCACTGTCTCCCCTTCCCCGGTCAATAGTCCCAAACTAGATTGACGGCTGTTTATTGCATGCTTCGTTGTGGCCCGAGGCCTGAGTGAGTGAGTTTGCCGCTCTGCGGGGAGAGAGAAAACAGCACAAGATTACACGCTACTGTTCCGCTGCTGGGCCAGGCTCTGTCACAGCCCACCTCAATCTAATAAACACATGTCGTTATTGATCTCGTCCATACTCCTGCATGTTTTTACCGCACTTCCCTATTCTCCTGTTACAGAAGCTGTAACCGCAGTGCTACTTTGATTCAGTGTCATCATTAAGAGAACGTTCAACATGCATTTTGTTGTTCGACAAAAGCTTGCTATTGGAATATTTTAAGTATCAGCCTCTGGCAGTTGAAATAGGTGTGTGCGTGTGTGCGTGTGTGTGTGTGTGTGTGTGTGTGTGTGCGTGTGCTACAGCCTTATTTATTGAAACATGAATTAGCAGAGATGAGTGGAAAAAAATCTTTCAGTCACAATTTTGACTTTCACCACATATGAATGAAAGAAAAATAACACAAAGAAGACGCTGGTTTCATTTTTGCACTGCGTTCATAATAAATGGGGGTTGGTTAGCGTCTGTCCATTGCTAGATTTAGAAGAACTGGCACTTGTTGGGGAGTTTTTATTGCACTTACGGTTTCTCACAGTAGCGTGGAGTACTCTACTGCTCCTGCCTTTACTTCACCCCTCCCCCACACACTGCTGTTTAGTTCAGCTTGAGCCAAGATGACAGATGACAGAAAGTCTTCGGTTGTTAAGATCAATCTGGAGGATGGAAAAGTCAAAAATAGGTTAGCTTAGGTGGCCCTGTGAAGATCCCTCGCCCTGTGCCTTTCCCAGACTTCACATGGTGGAGGCAGCAGCTGACAGAGAGAAATCAAATAAATCATAATCAAAGTCAGCTTTAACTTCAAAGCAGTAAATGCTATAGAATGTAACAGTGCCAGCAAACCACATAAAAGCATTAAAACATGGCAAAGGACTAGACTTTGTGCTAACACAGTGTTCTCTCTAATGAGGCCTACTGTAAAGAAAAAAAATGACTTGGTCAGCCAGCACACGTCAGTACAGATGTCAGTAATACATGCAGTACTCAGTTTGTACAGCAAAAATGGAGTAACAGATAGCAGTGTCCTAATCAGGCCAGCCACAAACTATAGACACAGGGCACAGTAGCACACTGTAATGGAACAGCCAGCATCAGCTCAGAGCACTCGGAGAGCAGAGAGGAAGAGAGAAGCTGCAGGAATGGCAGATAACAAATTGGTAATTAAATAAAGCATGAATTCCTTAACAGTTAGTGATAGTCACCTTAATTTAGTCTGTCATAAAGGGTGTAGATAAGCTGAAGCTGTAGTAAAGGTGTTACTGAAAATCTGTAACTGAACCGCAGGCAGCTGGTGAGTCTAACTGGGATGTTTAGGATGTTATCATATCCATGTTTTTGACATGACACGATTTTATTCCTAAATCTCACAGTTATCATCTGTATTTTATTTTTAAATTAAATTGAAAATTCAAGAAAAATACTGTCAAAAAGATTTTTTTTTCTCAATTTAAAACAGACAATAATTAAAAAAAAAAACAACTAATGACCAATTGTGTTAAATAATTTATTTTGTAAAGTTATCTCTCACTGCTAGAGCCCAATCGATTTACCAGTGGGCTGATATTGTCATCCAATATTAGCTTTCAATCTCTGTTAGCCCTTCACTGATCTGTCAGTAATGGGATTTGTAACGACTAATAAATTAAAAATTTAAAAAGTAAAGAAGAGCTGAGATGAGAAAAACACCCTTCAATCATGTTATAAGTGTTGACACTGCATAGTTGGCTCACCAGAGGGCGCTCTGGAACTTCCCTGTTGGCAATGCGTGTTTGGAACACCACAAACACAACAACTAGCTGATCCGAGCAGAGTCAGATGGATCATAAACAAGGAAAAAAATAACTGCACGGCAAATGTTATGGAAATCTGTTTGGGTTTGACGGAAAAAGGTCGTCCGATATATCAGAATGTGAGATTTTTAAATCATCAAATATCTGTATCGGTATCGGTCTTAAGAATCCTGTATCAGTCGGCACCTCCATGCTTTTTTTATTTTGATTTTAATTGTCAAATTTTATCCCATTTTCTGTAATTATGACAATAATGTTGTCAAAATGATATGTTTCATACCACAGCAATCAGTACTGTGACAGCCGTACATCATAACTAGACTTTTTGCCCCAATCAAGTTTTACCTGACCTTATTTTCACTCTAGCTAAAACGTATCTAAAAAGGCTTCATATGTGTAAAGCTGTGCAGGGGAGCAGAGGCAGCAATTTTGAACGAAAACAGCATTTTTTATGTAATTTATGAGTATTAGTACTTTAATCAGTCTGTTAATTCAGTAGATCATAATAACTACAGATCAAGTGCTGTGAAACTGGTTGATAGATTTAGCTTAATTCTGGGGAAAGCATGCATTTTGTGTTAGAGATGTCTTTAATCAAAAATTGGTCATTGATCGTTTATACATTTTAAAGGCTCGAGAGTTAACGGCACATCCAGAATCCAGAGAATTGTCTCTGAGGCTCATTTGTACTCATGGAGACGCGTTTATGTCTGAGTGTGTGGTGTGTCTGCCTCTGACCGGGCGCAGTAGTAGAGATTGCGGTCAGTGGTTTGGCTTTGTGTGCCTGTTGAACCACGACAATGGGGGGAAGCGGAGGAGGAGGAGGAGAGGGAGGGTGGAGGTGTGAGTCATAGGGGTTTGACAGAGGAACAGAGAATGAAGAACGCGGTCACATGGGTTTAAGGCTACACTACACTGCAAGCTGGACAGCAGATAGGGTAGCAGGACACAAGGCACCGTGGAATTAAAGGGGATGAAATGCAAAAAAGATGGACGTAGTAAATCAAAGCTGAAAAAATGAGTAAATAAGTCATAATTCCTCCGTTTGTAATTTGCAATAAATGTGACACACAAAAAGAAAACCCCACACGAACACCTCTGTAAATATAATTAAGTGATTTGATTTTTTTTTTGGGATAAACCCAGAATTGATGTGGAAATCTCAATTAAGATAAGAGCGCACTTGCATAAACTCTCACACACGAGTCCTTGCGTTTACCGAGCCGTATCTCTCCCGCATGACCGCACACATTTCTAATAATTCAACTACTTCTCACACACGATGCGAGGCAGTTCCCTCCTGCTCTCCTCCAATTTTAACAGTTTCCCGCCCTCTTCATCTCAGCGTGTTTAATTCTGAGTCAGCGGGCCCTGTCGCACAGTGTGAGCGTGGGTGGGGCGGCTGGAAGGCGGCGTCTGTGTACACTACACTGACCAAAGTCACACACACGCGCTGTACACAAACACTGCTGATAGGCCTTGACACTCACAACAAAAAATGTGATAAGATGGCTATTTTTTTGTTGGAGGGGACACGCGGAAAGAACCTCAGCATGGCCAGTCACAGTGTTTTGCTGTAAACTCTTGGCTCCTTATGGCTGGTGAATGGTCCAGTAGTGACATTTGCTCCAATTAGCCTTTCCCTATCAGCTTGTTTTAGATCAGTGCTAAGTGGTTAGAGATAAGAGGCATGGCACTGTCACCAAAGCCTGAATCTCCTGCAGATGAGCCATATTCTCCTGAGCCGTGACTGCAGCAGTCATTTTAAACACCCCCCCACCCCACCCGGCGATCGCCGCAGCCATTACACACCTCGTTGGATTAAAAATAAGTAGGGACTCATGCAGCAGCCAATGGGGTGATAAAAATAGGGGGGAGGAGGATGTGAATGAACATGTGTGTGTGTGTGTGTGTGTGTGCAGTATGGCACCCCATGTCTGTGAGGTCCTGAGTGTGAGTGTTTTATGGATAGTTAATCCATATTCTGTGTATTGGCTCATTGAAAACATGAAATGAAAATCACTGAATCCTGAAATGTTTTTTTCAATGTTTTCAGACAGAAGAAATAAAACAGATGAACAGTGAACTGACCTGGATAATTGGAGCTCAGGTGCCTCGGCCCCGTAGATGCACGCACATAGATGATGCATGTGTACCAGCTTGTGAGATTGGTCTCCATCTGACGCAGGGATCTGATTTTGCATATCTATAAAATACCAAACGTTTTTGCAGCTTTTTATGTGAAAATGGAAGACACGATAAATGTAAGCAGCATTAACATTTTACAGATGAACATTTTAAATTTAAATCTAGCACAAAAAAGCTCACAAATGGTTAAGTTAGTCTGCTTACACCAAATTAAGCAAATGCCAACATATGTCAGGTACAAAAAGGTAAACATTTTTTAACTTAAGTAATCTAAGAGGAAGATGCTGAAAATGATATGTTGCTGTATGAGCTGTTGTTAGACCTAAATAATTAAATATGCCATTGTCTGCAGCTCTCATCTGACTGCAGTACGGCTTGTTTAAATGACGTCGTTAATAAGGATTTACAGCAAAAAACATCTAAATAACTGAAATATTAATTTTCAGTGTTATACTGCAGAATTACTGCATCATACTAGACACCAAACCAAATCACCAAACTCAGTAAGTTATGCTCTTGAGGCATTATGTCTTCATCCAATATGGCAGCTGTGTTGCTGCACCATTCCATTATATGTGGGCCTATATGTGAGGGAGCAGGAGCAAAGCTGGTCATAGAGTCCCGGCTGTGCACAAAAAACAGCCCAGCGGTAAATTTCTAATATTTCCAGTGTTAGTTATCTTAACTTCACTGTCTGCACAAGATCTTTCAAAACTGTCTCATGAAGATGTTTATTGAACATTTTCTGATGCATAAACTGCAAATAAATATTGCTATTTTTACCCCAAAAGTTCCAATGATGCTGGTGACGTTTCCATCTTTGGCCTGCGGCGACGACGCTGTGCGGATTGACCGTTTGCATCATTAAAAAACAACAATTCAAATAACGTACACAGTTTGACTTCTTCGAGTTAAAAATTCAGTGAAAATAAAGATCGCTAAATGAAATCTTCCTTGCGTGTTTATCTAAAGTTTTGAAATTTTAGGAAGCATAAAAAAAGTTAAACGATGTCATTTTTTGCACTTTAGCTTGGTTTTTGCATCCTGTGTCACATATATCCCTCAAATAACACATTTGGGTAAATAATATTTATGTATTTAAAGGTTTTGAAATCATTGTCATACTTCTTTAACGTGATTTCTTGGGGCAGCAGAAATGAGCTGTAAACTGGTAATAGTTGAATCTTTCAGTTTATATTTAGACAGAAAGGTTGTTAGCAGAGCTGTGAAGCTGCAGTGAGAATGCTGATTAATTTATGTGCCAAATCACAGCAGAAACTAACGTAGGCTTTACCAGCAAGAGAGCACTGTAAAGGGTATTCATGCTCCACTCTCACACATCTTAAAGATGTGTGAGAGTGGAGCATGAATATTAAAAATAAAGTATATTGTGACTTAATGGCTGTAGATCATATCTGAAGAAAAAACAAACTGCTATGATGCAATGCTGCTCCAATCCTAGTGGATTAGGTTTCCTATGAAGCCAAATGTAAGTCAGTTACTTTCTTTCAGGCTCTGTTTGGATCTCCACCATCACCACTGTGTATATCCTGCTCACTTTGTCTATTATGTATTCCTGGATGTGTGGTGTGCAGTTTGTTTATAGGCTGAAAACGTCGCAGTGAGAGCCATCCAAAACAGATATGTGTTAAACAGAAAAATGTCTTGTACAGCTATGGGCTGTAAAATCCAATATAGCCAAATTTAGATAAGGCAGCACATTTGGACACGAAATCTATGGATCCCAATGCCTGCACGAGGATTTTTGTTTGACAGAACAATCGAAATGATTAGTGATTATGTAATATTTAATGGGTAACTCAACGTGGCTGCACTGACAGGAGGATATGTGATTTCACTTTCATATCCCCCTTGCTGCCCCTGTTCCTTGAGACTTTCTAGTAAAGGCAGAAATGCTGCATGAATAATGAAGAAGAGCATGTAATCTGCATGTTGGTGCATGTGAGTGAGCCTTGCAGCATTATAACAGGTAGCACCCTAGTTGTTGATGCTGATGTGGGCTCGGTATGCGTTTGGACGAGGTTATATAACACATTATGCTGCGTAGCAGTCGAGCGGTGTTGCTGCTATTTATAGAAGTGCTTTGATGGAACAAACTGCGTGACACACAGACACAAAAACATCAACCTAGGCGTGTACGTGTGCAGAAAAACTCATCTGTTGGCTGCACAAGGCTTAAAATACCCTTTTTCTTGCTATTTCTTCCCTTCTCTCATCCACATTAGTCCATCCAGACAATAACAAACTGCCATCTAAAAAAATGTAATTGCAAGCTATCAGAAGGCTGAAGAGGCTCTGTGAAATTCTGAGGCTGCAGCAAGTAAACAGATAATTATTGATGTGTCCTGATCAGTCACCCTGTCCACAGTGTCCTCTCTCCACGCTTTGTCTGTCTGCCTGTCTCTCGCCATATGAATGAGTCAATCTTCTCCCTCTCTCTTAACCGCAAGCATATCTCAACGTAAGTGCACGCTCCCACACACATGCACATGCAGAGAGAATACCCACACCCACAGACTGGTGCCGCTTTTCCTTTTGTTCATTTAAATACCAAGGAGTCCAGACAAAAAAAAAAAAAAAAAACATTACAGGGCGCAATGTGGCGTGACGGCTTTTTGATCAGCTGGAAAGAGAAATAAGGGGAGAAATGTTAGGGGCATTACTACTCATTTCTCGAGGTGCTCTGATAACGTTTAACTAGCTGATTGCTTTGTTTAGGGCCCTGTCTGCCTCTGCGGCCTGGAAATGTAAAGCCGAACAAGCCTCTGCCCACTGTCTGAATAATTCCTGCAGAATTTCAATTGTTAGCACTTAAACTGACCACAGATGACCATAGTAGCAATACAGAAATTAGTTTCACAATGAATTCATGAAAGAAAGTGCATCCGCCTCTTTGGTGGCAACTGCAATATTTCAACAACTTGGGTTGTTGTAGGTTTGTCAGGAAAAGCTACATGATCCTAAGAGGACCACGCTGTGACTCTCCAGGGGTCCTACATACTCAGATGTGTTGATGACTTTTTTTTTTATTTTAAGGAACATTAATCAAGATGTACATCATCTTGATGGAGTGAATCTTAAATTCTCACCAACTTCTCTTCTAGCACCCCATCATGTAAAAGTTAACACACCACATAGCCATGCATATATGTTGCACAGATGTTTCCAGATGAATAATTGTAATGACTCGGCCTGCCTGCTTTATCTCTAGCACCATACAGATGATGATAAACTATGTCGATTAGAGTATCTCAGCTACAATTGGATTAATCATATTGGGTGAATTATGAATCTTGTCAAAACAAGACAAAACAAGGTATTTGAAATGACATACAACTTATTTTTTTCTGTGTTTTCATGTCTGTACATCAAAATTTAAATTCCAGTACTTTTGTTGATGAACAAAGTAGTTTTGGGTAAATTTTCCAATCACCAACAACTGCCAGTGGGTTTGCAGAAGTGTGTGCCACATGCATGGAGGTGAAGAAGTCACAACTCTTCACTTAACTTTTTCAGTAGCCACAGAAGAGTTCATACAATCTCTGATTATTTTGCTTTTAAACCAGGCAAAACTGGCAGGCTGAAGGACATGAAAATGCTCCTTGCAACCTGGAATGGAGTAGGTGGGGATGACATATGCAGTCAAATCATTTGATATATTTGGTCTACTTCTCAAGTGATTTACCCTCAGCACAAATCAACTGGAAAGCAAGTTCCAGGCCAGTACCGATATTGACACTGATCTTTAAATGAACAATTTAGTTGATAGCTGACGCCCATACAGTTATTGTTTTATTTCATATATATATATTTTTTATTTATTTATTTTATTTTTTAAAATCTATTTATAACAAAGACATTTTTATTCTAAAGAACAGCTTTTTCTCCAAATATTTAGCCAATGCAAAACTGATCCCAACAGGAAAATATCGGCCACTGGCATCTGTAAATGTCATCCTATCTGCCACTATACCGATATCAGCAAACAAGGTCGATACTAGCTGTGTTTTATTGTCAGTGTTTGGCAGATCTAACAGTGCTTTGATGGAATTGGTTCTCTTTAAGTTTGTGGACCTAATTTTGTACCTTGATCAGACCAGTTTGGCGGACATGTGAACTTCATTCCCTCCATGTCTGACATTTTGCTGCTTCAGTTTCCTACAGTTGATAATATTGTAGGATGTTGCTGTCAGCATGCTGTGACTTAACAATGCTATAGCTCCATGTGCCATCCATCCTTTGAACTCCACAAAATAAATCTACCCATATAGAAAACACTCAGAAGCTGAACGTGGAAATAGCCTTTTATGGGAACCTATAACAGCTCCACTCCCTGCTTGCCAGTCACCACCACAAACTCCTGATACCGCACAAACAAAAGGCTCAAATAGATAAATCTGGATAAGGTTGTATCTCAGCAGCTGTTTGTGCTGTGGAGGATAAGATAATGTAGTGAACAGGCGGCTTTGGGGAAAGGACTATCGCCAAAAATTTAAACACTTACTTACTGGATTTATGTCGCTGCCTGGTGCATATGTGCAGTCAAAGACTGATTTTCCAGAGAGATGCATCAACAGATGCATTTAGAGCTTTATATGATTTTTGAGATTGTTGAGTCCACAACACTTAAAACTAAAATTGCCTTAAATGAAAAAAAAAAACAAACATATATATATAAATTTACAATTCTGCTACATCACACTCCTGCCCCACTTGTTTTGATCGTAATGATTAAAACGGATGAGCGAGGGATCGAGCGAGCAAGGTGGCAAGAGATAGGAAGAGAGACAAGAAGGAGCGGGCACTGACAGCTGCCCAAACTGAGCTGCCTTTCAAGATATCAGAGCAACTGCAGCACCGCAGCAACCAAGCAGATAAGACTCCAGCCAAGATATCAAACAGCATCAGCAATAAGCAACCGCAACAAACAGTTCTGTAGCCAGCCACGTGCTCCTCACCAGCCACTGCCAAACAGCCAAGGGCCACCTCAGGAGGCCTGCAGCAGGGAGGGAGCGCTCCAAACAAATTGGAAATGCCAAACGGCGCACTGGTCGAGTCTGGTCGGCTTTTTCCATCAAGAACGAAATCAACATGTCTCAGTAGCTTCCGTATAGCTTTAGCATATTTGTGAGTAGGAAGCAGAATAATGTTCAGGTGTGTTGTAGGCACAGGGGAGGGATTTACATCATTGTCTTTCTCATGATTGCATCATTTTCTTACTGCTGCGAAGCAGTGCTAGAGGGCAGTTAGAGGTGATAAACTGGAGGAGGTTATCACCTTATCACCAACTGAAACACAAAACTCTGACACAAAAGAATATGCATTTTAAAGACCCCAGTTAGCATTTGTAAGGCCAGCTAAAGCACACGTGAAAGTCCAGTGATTAAAGGGGAACGTGTGCTCTGCCTACAGTGTTTTCCCATATTTATTCAGTTAAACGAGGTAATGCGATGAATTTTGCTGCTCTTTTCGCCTCAACACTGAGTGCCTGCACTGTTGTGAGCTGCATTTTTAATCTTTTACTCAAACAGTGCGCTACAGTTACTGTGAAACACTTTACAGCTTGTTTTGGATGTAGGGAATACTCTTGCTCTTAGTCGAGGACAATGCAATGCTAACGGCAGTAGATTCATCATTCTCTCCATAATGCCGGATATGAATCATGCTCTCCGCGCTGTCCCCCACCGAAGGAATTAGTTAAGAGTTGCGAGGCTGTCCCGTTCCTCATCCTTTTCCTCTGTCTCATTTATCTCTGTCTCTTCCTCAGGTTGTTTTTTTTTAATCCTCAGATTTACTGTCATCAGCACAGAGCTGCAAAGAATATCTTATTTTACCAACAAGACTAAGATTAAGAAGCGCAGAGAGAAGGAGCAGACAGCTGAGCCCATTACGAGGGGAAAATTAGATAATCAGCAAACCCACAGACATGCCAGTTTCATTCCAGAATGAGCTATCTACCACTAGTTTAGATTACACGGTGGGTTTGTCACGCATGCTCCAAGCTATACAGATCTCACCTTAAATCAGACCTATCATGCCTATTTCTTGCTCTATATTTTTTCTTTTCTTTTCTTTTGTCTTTGTAGTCTTTGTAGTTTTGAGTTTATTAACAGTTCATCACTAACTTTATTTATCTTGTACTGGGCTATGGTGCAGCCTCTCAGTCAATCTGCTGTCCCAAATGAGCTGTTTTAGCCACCTATCTCTCCCTTGTCTGATTGGCTGTCCTTTGCTGCTGTGTGCCTGAGATGACCATATCAGGAATATCTCCTCTCAGTGTTGCTATAAAGCGCCAGGCAAAGAAAAACATATTGGAAACTGGGCCTTTAGAGCAATCTGAAGCCTGAGCTTTGCGGTTCACGGAGATTACTTGCACCAACCTCAATTTTGGAAACTTTGGCCATGTTTCATTTTAGCCTCCGCTACTGCAACAGTGTGAGCGGTGTGATCAGGAAGTTCTGAGAACAGGTCCATAAAAATCCAAAGCCTTTCACATTTAAACTGGCTGATCCTCTGTTCAAGATCATCTTCTCGTGGCATTTTTTTTTCTCTCAGTGTGATTCAAGTCCAGTTATGTTTCTTTCAGTGTTCCTCCTCCGTGATGAACGCTGGATCTCCTCCTGTGTGTCAAAACAGCGATTCTTGATGATCATTTTTGGGAAGTGAATGAAGTTTCTGGTGAGTGGTCCAGGTGTTCAGTGAAGACTGAAGACAGTTTCCTCTGAGAGCTGTCCGTCAGACACCTCGGCATGTCACGGTATAACTCTACAGCCTGTTCTCAGAACTTGCATTTACATCAGAAAATAAAGCCCTCTTAAAATGACAGTGAATGCCACACCAGTGTACCCGGAGGGATATACTGAGTTTTTTTTTTTTTTTTCCTGATCGTTTATCACTGCTTGGCAGCCAAAAGTACACCAGCTAGCGTAGATAACACCATGTTCCAACAAACCTGCACTCTTGATTTCAGGAAAGATGTCTGATCAGGGCTGGCAAACAATGAAATCTATCATTTAGACTCCGGGGTCCACGACTTCAAAACCAATTTAAACCTAAATGAATTGACAGAAAGTTTTCAGGCTTCCTCGTTCAAACTCTACTGAAAGGAGTTTCAGTAGCTTTTTATTTATGAAATGAACATGTTATTTAGTGACTGCTGCATGAATGTCTTTTAGATTAATTAGAAGTTGTTCCACAGATGCTTGGTTAGGACCCACTGGCATCACATTTTAATGCACTGGATACTCCTAAATTGTTGTTTTTCCAAGTAATTGAAGTCAATGTCTGAAATAAACCTCTGTACTTGGTTTGATTTTACACTTATACTTATTTTATATTAATCTACAGCATTAGCAATGACTAAATCCTGACTAACAATACAAAAAACTACAGTAGAAGGATGCCCAGTGCATTCAATCATGGCGCCACAAGGTCGTGTCCAGGCGTATGTGATCAGACGGGAGTGAGAATATGCTGAAGGGGTTCAGCTTCTTGTTGGAGCATTTGTAAAGAGTTGCTTTACTCCAACTTTGCTTCCACTTAGTCTAAATAATGCGTAACCTTCATTATGTAGTGCTACTTTTTAAGCTTTGAAATCCATATATGCTTTCTCTCATTAAAGAATAACTTTAGACAGTTTGTGTGCAACAAAGTGGTATCACCAAAGTTCATAACGATCCGAATCTGGTAATTTATTCAGAATTGTAGAAAATAAGAAGCGCAGCTTGTGTAATTATTCCCCCATAACATGTACCTCCAGCCATAAACGTGGTGTGATTGCATAATATTTTATTGATTTATGCTGCTCGGACAGAACAGATCGGGATCGGATTGTATGCTCATACTGGAAGATCCTGCACAGTGTAGTTTTGTGTAGTTAGGTTAAATCTATACATTTTTAAAGAAATGTTTTTGTTATAACTTTATATTACACCTCGGTAAGTTTAGAGAGTCAAACCTAAGGTGGGTTTGTAGATGGTGGAAATACTGGACAAAGGATGTTGAAGATGGAGCTGCCAGGCAGGAGGAAAACAGGGAGACCTAACAGAAGCTTCATGGATGTATTGAAGGAGGACGTGCAGAGGGCTGGTGTGCCAGAGGAGGATGCTGGGGATAGGGTGAGATGGAGGCAGATGATCTACTGAGTGGGGGTAGAATCTATACATCACCATGCTACCATTTTTTTTATCCAAATATTGCACAGATATTACCATTCTGTTGTTAGCAGGTTACTATATTGATAGTACAATCAATACTCATTGGATTGCATGGTGAGTTGACTGTAGCCACATTTGTTTTTTGGAGCCAAAAGTGACCATATTTATATGAGAGGGTGTAGCGCTCACTTAACAGCTAAACCTACCAAGTGGCCACTAGAAGAAATGCACATTTTTGGCCCTTTTGTGTGTTGGCTTCATTTTTTAATCCACAGGTTGCTGCATGTTACCCTGTTAGAGTTGTTTCAGTCTCATATCTATTGTTTATATCAAGCTATTATGTGTTTATTACCTTGGTAATTAGCTGTGTTTAATGAGTTGTTATCTCTTTATCAAACTGTTACCCCACTATTAATTACTAAGCTGTAATATGAAAATGAAGTGCTACCAGAGGCATCACAAGGTGGCTGTAAAAGCACATTTGCTCCAAAATGTACAGGGCTTCTTAAAATGGGAAAAAAAACCCTTCAATTTAGCATTTCTTTGCTTTGCTTTACTACCTCATATCAGTGCCCAAAGGATATTTTTGCACCACATGCTATGACCTATCATGAGACTTCGTATCAGCTCGGTAAAGGCGAGGGGACTCTCTTTCAGAACTAAACAGCACAGTAAACAGAGTTAAGATGGAGTCATCCTGCAGTACATCCCTGCTGCTGCTGCTGCTGCTGCTGCTCTCCCCTTAAATCTCCTCTCAATAGCTTCTTTATCGGTCTACTTTTTCTCCAGCACTCTCCCTATTCACACTCTCTCTCTTCTTTCCTTCCTCTCATCCTCTGAACTCAGCCTCTCGGACATCTTTCTTTCTCTTGTCCTTCATTTGCCCGTGCCCTCCATCCTCCTCTCCCTCCATCAGGCCATGTCTCTCTCTCTCTCTCCCCCTCCATCACTGCTCATTCCCTCGCCTCCTTCCCCCTTCATTTCCTCCATCTTAGTTTGTCATTACCGAAGCAGGTCTTTTGCATGCTGCTGATGTCACAGGTGTTGTGTGTTTGTGTGTGTTTGTGTGTGTGTGTGTGTGTGTTTGTGTGTGTGTGTGTGTGCATCTCAGAATGATATCGCTCTCCTTCAGACCAAGTGAATGAGATGATCCACCTTCTCACGGCCTCCCTGCCTCCACCCCCCCACCCCCCACCCCACTCCACCAACCTTGCCGCACACTTCCACTCGCATAAAGGAGTCAATTTGTCAGAGATGTCAGGGGTGCTAACGAACAGCCAGCTTCTTGCCATATGCCCGTGTGTGTGTGTGTGTGTGTGTGTGTGTGTGTGTGAGCACTTCAGTACTGTTGCTGTGGCATGGTGTGAAAGAGTGTGTGCCAAGTGTACTAAGGAGACAAGTACACATGTATACATAGCTGCTGTGAGGAGACCTATGGAGACAGTTACTGGTGTGATGTGGTGTATGTGTTCAGGCTTTAGAGCTGGTAAATGTGCTAATTAATGTATGACAGCTGTATGTTCTCTTGTGCACGTTTTTGTATGTGTATGTCTGCTTTAGTGTGTGTGACGCCTGATCTTCATCAAGCTCTACCAGAGGAGTGTGATGAGCAGCCTCTTTGACAAGCGTTACAGGCACAGCAGTTCCCCCATCACCACGGCGCCTGGGTCACCAGAGTTAATTATTCTCAGTGCTGGTCCATCAAGTCGCATGCCGTGGACACACTCACACACACACACACACGCACACACACACACACACACGCACAGTCACAGCTAGCCATAAAGTAAAAGCTTTGACCTGGTTAAACATGATGCCTTTTAACTAAAGACTCAAAAACAGACATAAGAGCCTGCTGGTGCCCCGGCAGTCTGTGGGGCAAACTATTTAGTGTCACGGTCATGTACACTAGGCCTCCATTATGTGAGAAATAGCTGCCTTTTGCAATAGCATCAATCAGAAATGGAATCTTGAAGACAAAATATTTTTTGTATTAATCCACAGTTCATCAGTTGTTAATTTGCAAAATATATATAAAAGATATATAAGATGAGATAATCCTTTATTCGTCCCACATGTTGGAAATTTACAGAGAGTTGGAAATTTATATATATATATATATATATATTAGGGGTGGGACTTTAACGCGTTAATTTCGATTAATTAATTACGGGGAAATTAACGCGTTAAAAATTTTAACGCATTTTAATCGCACTTTGCACCGTGGAACGTTTCTCAGTGCGCGAGTTCCCGGCATACAGATTATATCGACGCACAATGTCCAAATTAGGGGCTGCATCCTGCGAAGGACCCGGCCCACGTCTTTCGCAGCCCACGAACACCACAAAGGCCGGAAGTGAGCGGCTAGCCTTCATATCAGCTGCCGTCACCTCTGCATAGCTCATGTCGCCTAGCAACCGTGAGTGCGAAGCACAGCTGTGTAAAAGCAGCTGGTTAAACGGAGAACGAACTTTTTCTCGTTTTTGTGGTTTAATTTTAAGTCTTTAATTCAAAATAAGCTGTTAAAACAAGCATAACACATTTCAACATCAAGGAATACAGCTGAGAGAATGATTAATTTTCAACTAGATTAAGTGAGACATTAATGTTGAATAAAACTATCCAGTTATGATGCTTAACTTTAATTTCAGGAGTTTGCTTATCACAGGAGCACTTCCACCCTTCGTTGGTCTGTGTAGTAGACTGGTGGGAAAATAAACAAAATTTTGAAGTTTAAGCTAATGTATATTGATTCATTCATCAACCAAACTTAAATTAATATTTCTCATGTCAAATATTGAAATGCGATTAAAATGCGATTAATTTCGATTAATTAATTACAAAGCTTGTAATTAATTCGATTAATTTTTTTAATCGAGTCCCACCCCTAATATATATATATATATATATATATATATATATATATATATATATATATATATATATATATATATATATATATATATCTGTCTATCTGTCTGTCTGTCTGTCTGTCTAAGCTCACATTTGACTTCCTTTTAGCCTTTTCCTCACATATATTTGTTTCAGTACATTTTTGGAGGTAATGGAGGCCAGTGCAAAACTTGAAGCTGCGTTGTTTTAACATAGTTTATCAGTTTCAAGTCTTTTATCAAATATAAAAATATGTAAAAGGTAGCACTAACAAGTAAACTAGCACAAAATACTCACATTTCACCTGTTTATTGGCTCAGGATGGAGTTGGTATTCAGTGGAGGGTTGGACCCAGTTATTTCTGAGCCAGTTGCTTTTCTTGGGGAATGACAGGGACTAATCACAAATGCATAATTACATCTCGTCTAGGTCCCTCGATATGCATAAAGCACCAGTGCTTGTGGCTTTAGTGCTTTGATACAGCACAAAAACCATCCACTGAATGACAACAAATGGACATTTGATGAAACTCAGTTCTTCTTAACTGAAGCACGATCACAAACATGATCAGCAGTCTGATCCGTCATCTGAGGGCCTCAAAAAAACCCACAAACTGCTCTAAATCACAAAGCTTGATAAACTAAAGACATCAGTTTGTATTTTTAGTTTGTCTAAATTTACTTCTATGTTTAACCATTTTGCACAATATGTTGAGGAAAATTCAAATCAGATCAGGATTCTGAACTGAACCCTTGATCAGTAACATTAAAAGAACGTTCAAGTTTATCTCTGGCCTTTTAGTTTTTATTCAGCGAAGTACTGTGCTACCTCACACAAATGTGCTGAAACTGATACGTGGCAAATTAACTTTCAGTTTAGCTTGTTCATAACAAATTATAGTGGCCTCAAAAGCAGCATCTGGTTGTGTAAAAATTTTCAAGGGTGCATGGAAGCGCGGGAAAAGAGTGGTGGTGTGACAAAGGCTTCTAGTTTTTTTTTAAATTTTACCCAGAAGGGTTTGATTGTGGTGACAGTAATGAGCATCTGCAGTCATCTTAACTTTACTTGGGTTCACTGTTTATGCTAATTAGTGTATGACAGCTGTATGTTCTCTTGTGCACAAAAAGTAAGTAAATTTGTGTTTGGTCGATTATTTCTTTGTTGAAATAATGTTTCATGGCTGTTGGAAAGCCTGTTTATTTTCCCTTCAATGGAGCCTCGTTTATAAGGAAAATGCATCTGTGGGTTGAGCAGCAGAGTTGAGTATGTGGGTTGCATCCATGAAAAACTTGCCAAATCTCTGTCAATACCAAACAGCTGATTCTGCTATTGACTCTTGTTGGATTGGATGATTGAAGTCTGAAGAAATAAGACATACTGTCAATTCAACAAACAGGAAGAACCATGTGGAAAAACCACACACAGCCACAACAGCCTGGCACTTCCTCATGCTCGTCACACACTGCTGTGGGATGGTATCCGCAATGAACACTTGTGGGGTCAGCTTGAGTGTGCTGTTTGTACAAGAGTGACCAACAAAACCACACTGCCTGACTTTGACAAATGCTGGTTGAAGAATGGGATACCATCACACAGCAGTGTGACCAAGCTGGGGACCAGCATGAGGAGGAAGCGCCAGGCTGTTGTGGCTGTGTGTGGTTTTTCCACATGGTTCTTCCTGTTTGTTGAATTGACAGTATGTCTTGTTTTTTCAGACTTCAGTCATCCAATTCAACAAGAGTCAATGGGAGAATAAGCTGTTTGGCACTGACAGAGAAGATTTGGCAAGTTTTTCATGGATGCAACAATGCACATACAGTACTCAACTCTGCTGCTCAACCCACAAATGCATTTTCCTTGTAAATGTGGTACCATTTAAGGAGAAACAAACAGGCTTTCCAACAGTATAAGATTTATTGCCAAGAAGCATTGTTACAACAACAAAATAATCAACCAAACACAAATTTCCTTACTTTTTGTGCTAAGTTTAGTTCATTTGTCTGTGCATAGTGTAACTAAGTAGCAGGGAAACCCATGCATAACTCTGCTGTGTTCAGGGCAGAGTTTGTGTGCATGGTTCATGAAAATAAAATGAGTGCTTTTATTCATCATAAGTGGTTTGTTTCTGTTGCATTGCAGTGATGATGTAGTAAAAACGATTTATCGTTGAGCACCAATGCTACACTAAATGTATGGACTTCTGCAGCTGAATTGAGGATGATGGTGATTAATATGAGTAAGGCTTCTTGCTAATTAAAGTCTTGTCATTCATTAATGAGCTGGTGTAATTGAGGGCTTAAATAAAGGACGGATAAAGATTGCCAGATGAAAATGAGAGAAAAGAAATTCCTATTGTCTGTTTTTAATGTAAAACTGTAGTACTATATATAATGTGGATGATACCATTAATTTTGAATTTAGAGGACTTGAATTGTATAAATTTTAATGGAATCACTTTATATCCTGCACTTATCACGGGTGTCCAGCTTCACTCCAAAAGCCAGCTTCTTTAATCATTACTCAGAATATCATGCTAATCCCCGTTATCTCCGTTAATGCTATACCAGCTAGCTTATTCGCTTGTGTTAAAGAGGTATTGTTTCCCAGGAGAATAGGCTCAAACATGTTGTTATCAAAATTTAAATGTGCATTATGGAAGGAAAAACTGCTCAGAAATGACCAAGGAGGGAAGCTTAACAGTTGAGATAAAATTCTTGATGTTTTTGGCATTTGGTTTTTCACAAAAAACAAAAACTTTTTTTTTTTTTTTCTTTTTTTAAATTCATACTTGGATGAAGTATTTCCTTGTTAAAGTACAGATTAGAAGGATTCAAAAGATAAGTTCAGGTATTCATTTAGTGCTTGTAAACCAGCAGATATATGTCAGCACTTTGTCTTATTAGTAGAATCTAGGCTTCATAGTTTGTACAGCAGGGAGAAGTACAGTTATTTAATAACTGTGCGTAAAGTGACCCTATTATATTTTCCCTGTTTTCTTTATATAAAGCGTTACATATTAACAAGGCCAGTCTGAAATAATTAGCTCAGTGTATGTAAGTGTGAGAACCTAAAATCTCAGGCTTCAAGTGGCTCTAAAGAGTCAGTTTCAGACTGTTTTTCTGCTCTTGGATCTACCTGATGTCAGCAACGGGGGCTTTCTCTAATGTGGTCATCTGAGGCCTGAAACTCTGGCTGTGAGTGCAGCAGGTTCATCCACCGGGGCAGCCAATCAGATGAAAACAAGCTTAAAGCTACTTGTTTCAGGCAGTGGATGAACTGGGGAGGTGCGCCCAGGCTTAGTAGAAGATAAATAAGGATTATTTTGAACTCTGAATCATGCAAAGCTACTTTAGTAAAGTGTAAGGACCTGGAATTAAGCATAATAGATCCACTTTACGAGATTATTAAAATGAAAAAGTAATGTTGATGGAGCTAACATCCAATTTATAAAAACTTTCATAAATCAGGTGGACTTACAAATACATAGCAATCATTTGAAAATATCTAAAATTCAAACTGATTATCATATCCAAAGGTTACCTGTGTAACAGCTGATAGTGGCAACAATTACCAGAGTAATCTGACATTTTGTTATTCCTGGCGGCTTCGACTGTAATGTAGTGCCATCAGTCTGCTAAAATGCTAATTGTGCGGCAGAGACAGAGCAGTGGAGCTGTGTTGGCCCACGCGCCTCTCTGCACACACACACACACAGGGTGAGGAAAGGTGGAGAGACCAGAGAGTTTATTACCCACTTTATGGGATATACCAGGAAGAGAGCGCAAGGTTAGCCTCGTTCACATATGGCAAAGAATGAGCTGGCCTGCTGCAATCTGCATTTATTGAACATAAGTGAACAGATATCAGCTGACCAGACACACAGTATTAAGTTATGAGATTCACCTCTTTATTAATTAAAAAAAAAACAAAACTTAGCATTAGATGGCTAATAGGATTTATTAGCCAGCTTAACAGTTGTAGCTTTTGTTTTATTTATTTATTTAAAAATTCCCCAGTTCTTGGGCCAGGCACCCAGCCAGGATTGTACACCTCACCTTCAATGAAGTCTCCCATGGGTGGTCTATCACCAAACAGTGTGTAAGGCAAGTAAGATATTATGTAATCAAGCCAGGTACCAAAACTTAAAGCTAAAAAGATAACAGATCACCTAAATTTGTTCATCTCCATTAATCTCTGTACACTAGAAGCTTTCCAACCCCACTGTCTTGACTTGTTACCTTGGTTTTATTTTAAGAAAAAACAGACTCCTCTTTAAATGCTCAGTGAGTGGAACCACATTGTTTACACTCTAAGATGTATTTATGGCTGTATACTGACACTGAGGCGAATCCTGGCTGAAATATTTCGAGCAGAAGGTAGCCATATGTGAGTGGGTGGGGTGATGGCATAATGCGCGCGCGCACACACACACACACACACACACACACACTGTTTGTTAGGAAGGCCACGTTCCTCAGGCACTATCTGAATTACATTATTGTGCAATAGTATTCACAGCGTGAACCAACTGTTCCAAATGTGGCCAGGTCAGCCTCTCTCGTCCTCCCTCACTGGCTCTGCCACCGCAGGATCACAGCTGAAAGTGGAGGTAGACTGAGACAGCTAAAAACTGAATGCAAACTGATAAAAAAAAAAAACCAAAATAATGATAATAAAATCCCTAGTTTGGCAAAACAAATGAATACCCTTGTGACTGCAAGCACATCAGGTGAGTGATATGTAAATGAGGTGCTCCATGTGCTCACGAGCAAACGTGCCAGATGCTGGTGAGCCGAGCCCGACGGGTGGGTCGTGAGGGAACTCGCCCGCCGAGATAGAGAGATGGCGAGAGAGGGGGCCGAAAAAAAGAGAGGGAGCGGTTAAGGAGAGTGTTTTAATGTGTTGTGATTACTGCTGAATATTTTGGCAATTGCCTCAGTTTGGCATGAGGTGTGAAAGGTACATTTATAGAGAGGGGGAGGTGGGTTTGGGGGGGGGGGGGGGGGGGGGGGGGGGGTGGCTACGCCGGGCTGTCTTTCCTAATGTAGCGCAAGTGATGCTAAAAGGTTTTTTGGACCAGATGTAAACAAATCACATGTGGGATTTCCTGGTGAGGAAAGTGGGGCAACAGCAAAAATCTCATTTGCACAGATTGCAGGAAACATCTCAAACTCAGTTAACGAGCTCTGTATGCAAAGCAGAGGTCGCCAGCATCAAAGGAATATATCTCAATGGTGAGCTATTGCTCGTCATTGATGAGTCAGTCCATGCCTGTTTGAATTACATTTAATACTCATATCAACAACTTCTATATTTGAGTGGTGTGACATTAATATACTTGGACAAACACTTTTATCTTCAGCATTCTGATTGGTGATTGCCCGACTGCAGAGTTTGAAAAATACCAATTATAATCAGCCTCTAAAAAAAAAAAGAAGGGGGAAAAACAGATGAGAGAGAGCGCTAACAACAACAACAACAACTGCCAAGCGTTCAGAAATAAATCGAGCAAATAAAAAAATGCATAAAAATACTGCCTCATTGTGACAGGTTTACAGGTTACAGGCAGATGTGCTACGGAGCTAATGGCCCTTTCATATAATTAACTGTACAGATGGAACAACAAGAATAAACAGAAGGTGTGTACAGAGGGTATCCTAACCTATCAATTTATCTCATATTCCGATGGAAGAAATACTTAGATAGAGGTAATAAATACAGAAATAAATGGATTTTCTTATCCGATAAGCCAGCAAAAGCAAAAATGTAATGCAGACCTCTAATGTTATTTTCCATTTTTATTCTTGGATTCCACTAGAGTAACTTTATATGATTCACATATCAAAACAATCCTTAGTTATTGTGTCCTGGACCTTTGTACAGCTCCTACCAGCCTTCCTTTAGAGCAGCTGACCCTGATATACCCTGTAGGGGACAAGGGAAGAACTGATATATTGGCCCAAACATCAGTATTGTCTGATATTATCCCTGTTAACCAATAATGTCATATCAACAAGTAAAATGCAGTTTTATTTTTTTTTAATGTTAGTGGGTGATGTTTATCTGCTGGCTCACATCAATTTTAAACTTTTTCATAGTGATGTTTTCTCAGGTTTTAGTTTTCCTGAAATACAAGGAGGGATGGCTAACATCAGCAAAACTCCAACAAACAGAAAAAGTTAATTAGAAAAGAGTCGGTACTGGTATCGCTTTGGGCCACATTGTTATTTTAAATGCAGGTATTGGAAGAAGATTTCAGAATCGGTGCATCTCTTGACAAAAGTAGAAAAGAAAAAAAATAGCAAAACTGGAAATAACAATCTGAAGCCTGAGCTTTTGGCTCATAGGGATTTCTTTCACATACACTGAACTCAATGTTTGAACCTTTGGCCATATTTAATACAAGCATCCACCACTGCAACAGTGTGTATACAAACACACACGCACGCACACATGCATGGCAGAAAATAAGGAAAAATATAATAGGTCCACTTTAAGACATTTCAGCATTTTGTTTTAACATTTTCTGCCCTGTAGTACGCACGCACACACACACACACACACACACACACACACACACAGGCGCGCGCACACACACACACCTCTGCAACCTGCATGTGCAGCTGGAACACTCATATTTAATGCATTGCATTTGCTCATTGTGTGTTGTGTCTCTGTGTACTCACACGTTCCCAGGTCTGTGTAAGAACAAGTAAATTAAGACCACATCATGCCAGCACAATAAACTGTAGACGACTGAACATACTGTGTGCCGTTGTGGACTTGTTTGCTACATTATAGCCACTGTGTATGAACAGTTTGTACACACACTAGTGTGTGTGTGTGTGTGTGTGTATGTGTGTGTGTGTGTGTGATGGAGTGCCGGTGTTCAGCCACAAAGCTCTGCAGCTACATCTAAATAAAACTGATGAATCACAGCTCTACAGTCCAGTAAGTCTGAGTGGCTGATGCCGGCACATTGTTGTGAATCAGCCACCCTGTCAGAGCGTACCGTGCCCTTCTTCCCTCCCTTTCTTAATAGTCCGTGTCACCCAACTCCCCTGCCAACACCCCTACACACAGGCTGAAAGCTGTTAGCTGCTGCAGTTGGTGAGCAGGTGCTAACGTGGCCTGGAAGCGCCCACAGGGCTCAGAGGCCGTAGACAGACACCAGATCGACCGCCAGTTTTCTACATTCTGCTCGATGGTGCCCAGCTTTAATTATTATTGGCCGCTGTAATTAATTACAGAGCCTCAGAGCGGCTGGCAGCCATAATCCAGGATCACCGCCTGACTTTAGTGGTATCATTTGGTGTTTCAGACTGTACCGGTATGGCTGCTTGTCCCTCTTATTAGTATCTCAGAAAGCATACAGTGTTTTTTTGCACCAAATTGCAATACAGTGCTGAGCACGTGGTGCTCCTGATTCTTGATTTGGCTCAAGTCTGCATACTAGCATATGGTCCGAGGTTCGAATGACTGCTTTATCTTAGGTTTTACATTAAATTACTTAGCTGGTAAACGAAGCTGTCAATTTAAACCATGCAATTGAATATGAGAATCACACTTTATAGTCACTGGTAGCGCCTACTGTTGGCCTGAAGGGGCAAGTATTCATGTCGCGAGCCATAAAGATTATGGGTTTATGAGCAAGGGATTTGTCCTCTCCTTGTGGTCAGAGGGCTGCTGCTGTCTGCCCACACACTAAAAAAGGGACTTACAATACACACACACACAGGCAGCAAGATTTAGGAGAAAAGTAGATGAGTATTGAGTGTAGAATATATCTCTCTGAAAACTGCACCGGGGAGGGCGAAAAACAGCGACCGAGGGCCAAAGAGAAGGCAAACAAAGAAAGCCAGCTAAAACGAAGGATTAAAAAAAGAAAAGAAAAACGGGACAGTTTTAAGAGGGAAGTCGAGCCAGATAGAGTCGAGGCCTGATGGCAGCTGCTGCCGCATTTTAAATTTGCGTCATCTTTTAAAAGCAGGTTTATGGTCATGTGTGTCCTCCTCCTCCTCCTCCTCCTCCTCCTCCTCCTCCTCCACCCATTTCAAATTACGGCGCGGGTTGCAAGAGAGGATCAAACAAGCCGCGCTGTCTTATTCATTTTTTATGCTGCCTCACTGAGGAGGGAAAGGAAAGCAGGAATGAGAGGCAACAAAACTGAGTGACTGGGGGAATGAAAGGGAAAAGAAACCCAGAATAACCTACTTTTTTCCCCCTTCCTCTCTGGGTGCATATGTAGGAGCTTAACGAATTAGAAACACACATGGACACTCGCATGCAATCACTGCACTTGTGATTGCTCCGGTTGGTGCACACGAACAGCGGAGTGTGGATCCCAGAGGTGGGAACAATTCTCAGGCTGAGAAACAAAGAGCTGGCACATACACGCCCCTCAGCACTGGCACTGTGCAGCGGCATGCTGCTAAGGATTGAGCGTGACCTCACCCCAGCCCTGAGCACCAAGTGGAACAAGTCTCTCAGGCCTCATCTTCCTCATGCCACAGTCTTCAGTGGGTTTCTCACTCGCTGTTTAGTGGTGGAGCTGCGACTCTCCGTTGGCACCTCATTATTTCCTCAGGCGCCGAGGGGCAAAAGGCTCCCAATTTCTCAGATGCAGAGATAGAAAGAGAAACGAGTGATAGCAAGATGAGGGAGGCGGCGGTGCCATTCAGTATCCCACTGCGCAGCACCACGCTGCCGGGGCACCTCAAACATGTCACATACTCTCACATACAGATTGAAGTACAGTAGCAGTAGAGGAGGAGGAGGGATGCAGAAAAGAGGCAGAGGGAAAGGGAGGGAAGAGATTAGAAGAGAGAGAAAGGCAGAGGCGGTGAAGAGGGAAAAGACAAACTGTCTGAGATGGATTCTGAGAGGGAGAAAGTGTCG
Source organism: Archocentrus centrarchus (assembly GCF_007364275.1). Taxonomy (NCBI): domain Eukaryota; kingdom Metazoa; phylum Chordata; class Actinopteri; order Cichliformes; family Cichlidae; genus Archocentrus; species Archocentrus centrarchus. The sequence continues at coordinate 819,846 of NC_044363.1, read as the reverse complement.
GCTGAGAAGAGAGCAACGGCGGAGGAAGGCGTGGAAGACAGACAGAGAAGCAGGAACAGACTGAAACTTTTTACAGGAGCTCATTTCGCCAGCAAGCCCCACAGAAGCTGAAGAGATGCAGGAGTCTCTCTCTGTTTTTGGCTGCCAGTCCAAACCCGCAGACCTTATTCTGTCATTCAGAGCTGCAGGTATTCAGTCCTATACTTCCTCCACCAGCTACACGCATGTACCCTAGATAAATACCTCTCCCAAGCATGGATTGTCCAACAAAAAGAGGGCATGACAAGCTTTGGTTTTAAATTCTGTAGTTGTGTGTCTAACCCATCCTGCAGACATGACATGTTTTGTTGACTGATTTAGTTCAGAGTTCCTGCTTAAGGGCAACAGTAAGCATGTTCGTTACCTCATTGGACGAGCTTGTGGAGAACGTCAGCCAAATGTGGTACCTGAGCTCTTACCTGTTATGTTTTTCAGACCCCAGTTGTCAGCATTGATAGAGACTTTTCTCTCACCACATGTAAACCAGAATAGAAGCAGACATAGTAGAGTGAACTTTCATTTTTCTCCTTGTTATAATCACATCTGAACAGTTTCCTTTGTGGTAGAGCCTGACATATACTGTAAATCTTGTCGTCTCACTAGTGAGATTAATGAAGGTGAGTTTGGTCAAAAGTACAGGCCGTTTGCCTTACTTGCATGGCAAGCTAGCATGTGAGTCCTCAAACTTGTTACCATGTAAGGTGTCTGCCTAGAAAAAAGCAAAACCCATACCCGATTTGAACGTCCAAGCCAAAGGTGGCGCAGTCAGGAGCATAACTCTGAGGTTATGCACCATAAACTCATCCCCCAGAGTCAAATTTTATTCTCAGAGCATTTAAAGGAGGACATTTGGTGCAAATGACCTCGATTGTGATAGCTCACGGCACATTTAAAACTTTTTTTGGCCACACTGACGCAGTTGTGAATTACTGCCATGCCATAGTGAAAATGACCATTAAGTACACAAGAAGATGACCAAAGTGGACCAAATGTAAATCTCTCACGTTTGGTGGAGTCACAGAGCTTTTTGATACGAACTTGTTGGGAACAATGCATTTTACTGTGTTTGTCATTTAGCCATCTATGGTGCAGAACCCCAGGCTTTTTTTTTTTAAAATATCTTTTTTCCCATTTCCAAATGAAAAAGATGCTTACTTGTATGCATTTGCAAATATATTTAGCTGAATATCAATAAGAAATTAATTCAGTACAGCAGCATGTGATCATTGCTAAGGTAAGAACAGGCAGTCTCATAACCATAGTTTGAACTGTTTTACAGAAGAAAATCTTCAATGCGACGTTTGATTTTTGTTGGTCACCATTTATGATTTTAAAACTATTCCACTCATTTCTGTTTGGAGGGATTTGTTGGATGTTTTTGTAATCACAAAGAACCGCCTGATCTGGCAACAGTGATAAAGTCTTTTAGTAACAACTACTTGTTTCAGCTGACATAATTGGTGGGTACACACTTGAAATGAGAACGCTTTGTTGACTTCAGTCGGAAATCAGGGGTCTTTTGTTTCAAAAATTACCAAGAATCTCTAAAGGCACATCTGATGCTATTTTTATAAACCGCGCATGTGATGGGCGAGAAGGGAAATGTTGACAGGCTTAGTAACAATAACAGATGGGGTGTGGAAGAAAATCTATACATCAGCAATCATATTGTAGATCCTCGTATGTTTTGGCCTCTTTTCTTTCTTTTGTCCTGTAGCAGGTTGAATGTGTTCGTTACGACAGCTCGACATTTTTCAATCAGTCATACATGTAGCTGAGCACACTGCCCTGCACATGCAATATGTCATGATCATCATACCCATCAGGTCCTTGGAGGGGTGGTGAAAAAAAAGCAATATTATTGTGCTGATCATGTATAGCATCTTTATGAGCAAATATTCCTCCTCCAGCTCTCTCCTGCAGTTGTAAAACCAGCACTGTTTTTCTAGACGAGCTCAGCTATAGATTAAAGCTTTAGATGAATATTCATTGCTCATGTTAATAGCCAAAAGAGGAGAGGAGGGAGGGGGGGGGGGGGGTAAACAGGGAGAAAGATTTGGGAGAGAGGGAGGTAGAAGGGTTTAGATGCTGCAGCTTGTTATTAATAAAGCTGATTATAATCTAAGGCTTATTCTCGGTGTGCCCTTTCTTTTGATATTTATCCCTCAACCGCTCCTTGGCTTTAGAAAGCTGCATCACAGGCTCCTGCGCTGCGATAAATTCAATTAATTGAAGACCAAAATAGACAGGGTGGAGGAACAGGTAGTGAGGGAGGTGTTGATTGTTGCTGCACCCTCTTTGGGAAGCAGACAATCATACACATCAGCTGCTCGTGTGTCTCACTGGCCATCTGTCAGGGACAACTAGATCAGGATGGCAGCTCTCCAAACCCTCCTGCTTCCGCTCTGTCTCACACTCTCTGCACCATTCAACGCCGCGCATATCGCTCTCGCTCAATGGTCATTACCAGTCAAATGAGTGTGACTTAATATCTCCGTTTCATGTCCTCATTGAGGGCCCTTCAGTCCTGCTTTTATAGCAATCTCAGCACCTACAATCTTTAATATGGCCGTAGCTACAGTGCTACTATCCCCGCTATGCTGAAAAGACTTAAACAGCACTATAATCCCTGCCTTTGGTTTGTACTGTACTACTTCAAATACCAGAATAACTTACACTTTACCCCAGTTATGTCTACTTAAGGGGCCTATTTCTGTTCTCACATTATTGTGCACCCGACAATTTATTCTATCTGTGTGATGCTAAAATATTAAAATCCAAGTCTGTTATTTTTTTGTTTGTTTGTTTGTTTGTTTTTATTGCTGCGCCACTTTATTTTATTTATTTATTTATTTTTAGCTGCACCACTTTATAAGATGTAATTGTTTGGCTCAACATTTTAATTCACATTTACACATAATTATTAGATTTAACTTAATTTCTGCATGTTTCTCAGCTGTGCTTTTTGCCCACACGCTGAGCAGTACAGCTGTGCAAACCTGCAAACTGCTGAAAACTCCAACTTTGAACCTTTAACGTGGCAGTGCTTTAATCGCTGGGTTCTGTTTGGACTTTGATTCTTGTGGATGTGTAACTTGGTTTCCAGTGTTTGTTTGGCTGAGATTCCTGCAGCAATTAATAACCCCTGATCAGTGTTCTTGTTTACAATTGTTGTTTAAATGTTAATAACAGGTTAATAACACAGTAATACCACAAAAACTGAAATCTATCTCTTAACTCTTAAAGTGAATGTTTTATACTCTTAACATTAAAAAAAAAAAAACCTTCAAATTAATTATAGCTTTTTTAAAAGTATGAATTAAACCACATAATCCATATATGCAGCATTACACCCTGCAAATTCAGATTAAGCATCCCATTAGTCTGTTGACAGCTTAATATCTCTTTTCTCTAGAGCTATGATGGGACCTCAGTTGGAAAATTGCAGGTTTATTTCAATTTGCACAACTTCTCCTTCCTGCCTAATCCTCTAACGGAAAACTTTTATCTGTCCCAGGTCGCAAGTCCCTGTTAGACTGTAAACAAAGTTCAAGTGCTTTTCTGCTTGTCAAGTGAGCAGCTGGAAGCTACGGCTGACATTCATCAGCTTTAGCCTGGTTTGGGAAACAGTATTTTGCACCACCTTGTCCTTGCATCCTATCCATCCTGCCACACTTGCTCTACTTTTCATTTCTCTTTAGCAGCCCAGATTTTGCATAAACTGTGTCAGATTAGGTGTGCTGGTGTGTGCCCCTCACCAAATTTAAAAACTAAGCCCACATTTTTTAACAGTTGTAGGTTTTCTGGCACATCTAGATCATTTCTATAAACACAAATATGTAGAATTTGTAGACAAGAGGACAGATTTTTCTTTTAGCATAAACTTTCTGAAATGTGCAATTGGGAAGTCTTCAGCTATTTGCTTAAATGCAGTCTCAACATCATCTGGAAACCTCAGATGCAATCATAACCCATTAACACGCACTTTACCCCAACTATGCACCCTTAAGGGGCCTGTGAAAAAGGGGGGTACACCGACTGAAACATTCACACCTAAGATTCGCTTTTTTATAACAGCACCAGAAGCTATCTATTATGTGACAGTGATTTAGCTTTTTTAAATTCGGTTTTTAAAAATGGCCAGATATTGATATTTACCTATCTGCCTATCCTGGGTATACCGAAGCCCCTAAAATTTGGCTGTTGCCCCCAGATGCTAAGTTAGTAGACTAGCCGATAGGTTGCCAGATTGGCACCTACAGCACACCCTTCCTAATCATGTTTTGATTTGCATATTATTGTGAATCAGCTCTAAAGGTTTGTGAGGCAGGGACAAGCTTGTTGATGTGATGTTATTGGGGAACAGCTAACATTGCAGTTGCAGCCATGATGTTGTGGCTAATCAGAGAAAGCAGGTTTTCTCTCTGTGCTGCCGTTTACTCTACTTCTACTGTATAAGAGTTACTTGAAGTGTGCGATTTGCTTAGTTAGGCCTTAATGGGTTAGCAAAGACGTGTTTGCTCTATTGGTACAAGCACATGTGGATTAAAAGCTTATACAGACTCTTTGGACTCTTTGGCTCTCCGTCCCCTCAAAGGTCAAAACTGTCAGGAGAGTATGACACGGTGTGTCAAAATGAATCAAAGTTGAACTTCACAGATCAACTTCTATCTTGAAAGATAAACTAATCAGTCACTTTTCACACAGGGTTGGAAAAATGTTGATATTTCAAATGTTGATTTGACGAGATCTTTACTGACCACATCGCTGTGAAGAGAAACTGACAGAAGAGAGTTTGAGAGCCTTTAAAGCTTTTCTGCAGCAGTCACTGCAAAAACAATTTGTTGTAAAATCAGTTTTCTGAATAAAGGAACTTTATTATAAATGTATTTATTAACTTCTCCCCACATCAGACCTTCTCATGAATGATGCACACACAAGTGTTTGATGGTGCTCTACTACTGTAGAGCAGAGCATCCAGTTCTGGTATAAAAGCAGGTTTTTGGAAACGTACACAAGCCCTTTTTAGAAGCCCCATTTCAGCCCAATTTAATTACCACCAACTCTTAAAACTTTTAAAACTCTGCTCATGTTTCTCCCATACTGTGGTATAACCTACACTACTCCGATCCAAGGTCAAAACCACTTAGTGGACGGTAAAATATTTATGATATAGGGTACGTGTTTAATGGTGGCACCCTTAGCCAACTACTATGTCTCCCCCTTGCTCTCACGTTTCGCTGAGTTCTGGCAGTGTCCTCCAGCCTACAGATGAGCTCTTCTCCCAGGGGCAGGACCACGTCGTCCTCTGCCTCTCCTGGACGCTCCCACTGGAGGGCCAGCAGTGGGAATTGAGCGGCTCAGGAGCTGTCCTTAAGCAAGGGGAGGGGTAGATTTATAGCTGGTGATTTATTAAGGCGACAGAGGGAGAGGGAGCAGCAAGTAATCAGAGCAAGACGGCAGGGCAGTGACTCCATACAAGTTCATGTGCTTGAAAAATAGGAGGGAATAAGGTACGGTCGTCAAAGCTCGATACACTCATCCTCCCTGGCTGAGAGGAAAACATCCAGAGCATTTTACCGGACGCGCCACGCTAAGCGATGGAGCTACCGTGCGTAGCTCGTGGATGTGTGTGCTGCTGCGAGGCTGTGCTCCCAGCCTGTGATTAATCTACCACTGGCTGTCTAATTACCAGCCGTGCCCTCCCATGTTCGTCAGCTCCGTAGTAGACGCGCTGGCCCATACCGGAAGCTCGGTGTTCCCGATGCAAATTAAATCCCTGTAAATATTTGCTTTTAACTCTTGCAGACACATTGTTTCCAATTTTGCGCTTCAGTGGTCTGCATCCCCGACCCCCCCCCCCCCCCCCCCCCCCCCCCCACCGCCTTCACAGATGCCCACTTTTCTGCCCACCGCAGATGTTTGTGCGCACATTTAGTGTTGTCAACAAGTTTGCCGTCAGCCCACACACACTCTCTACCTCCTCTGTCTAGCCCTTCTTTCTTTCTTTTAACTGCATCCTCCCATTGTATTGTAGCTGGCAGTCTATCAGCCCCCCCCGTCAGAAAAGCCTAGTCTCTGTAGGAAGTGTATAGGAGTATGAGGAGGGGAGGAAGGACAATGAGCATTGTTTGAGGCTAGAAACACTGAATTAAAGCAGTAAACTGATTTCTACAATTTACAAGAAAAGTTTTCTGAGGCAGAAACACTTTTATGAAGTGTACAAAGTATCTTTACACAACAAACTATAATCTGTGTTGCTCAGCTGCCACTGTTACACTTACGTGTAATGTTTAAATCCACACATGACAGTTGTTAAGCTCATCTTTATTGCTGGTGTAAACATTATGTATACATAGGTTGTGAACTATCTTTGGAAATGGGAAATGCTAATTAGCCATGTGCTCATGTTGCATAAGCTAGTCATTCATTTATAGCTGTGGTGTTTAATGTCTGGTTACGCTGGAGTCTTTAAAGATCCAAACAGATGAGAATAATCACATTTATTTTTTTTGATTTTGTCTAATATGTTTTTTTTTTCTTAGGCTCTCACTTTGGTTTTGAGTAACTGTGGATTTGGAGAATAGAATCACTTGTAATAGTTAAAATTCATCCATGTGTGTTCTTTTGTTTGCTTGCAATATCCCCAGGTTTCTCCTCCATGAGGTAATTAGTGCTCTTTTCTGTCTCAAAACCCAGACCTTCATTTTACTGAGTTATTTATATTGATTACATGAAAAATTAGTAGAAATTTCCCGATCATCCGCACACTGAGTTCTTTGATGGAATGATTCTCTAATTTCACCAGGTATGAGGTTCATCATATCAGAGTAATGGCGAGCTATCTTGAACTTTACAGGGGCCCTTAATGTAACCGTATGGCAGACGAAGAACAAGGATTTAGCATTCATGGTTTTATCTAGACTTATCAAAGTCTTGGCACCTCCGTGACCTGAAAATATTTTTCTTATTTGTATTAATAGTTTTCCCAAATAGCTGCTGTAAATTTAGTTGATCACTGTGCTCATAATGTTGTTTGTTTATAACGTGCTCTGACTTTGATTTTGACTTTTTTTTTTTTTTCGTCACAAGCAGTGGGAGAAAGGCAGATGATTTAAAAAAAAAAAAAGAAAATAAGGGACTGACAGGAGTCTGAAAGAACACTGACCTGCCTGCTGGCTCTCTTCTATTTGGAGCTCACACAGAAGCTGTCAGCAGGATGGCAAACATACAGAAACACACATGCATGTCCACCCCATCTATTGCCACTTATGTGGCATCTGCTGAGATGAAACGGCACTTTTCCGTTCAGCCACTCAGCATCCACTCTACCGTGACCTCGCAATTACCTTGCAATCAACATGTCAAACTCGCATCACGTAGATAAAACACGTGCACACCAGCACTGTAGATATACAGAGAAACTCCAAAGAGCAGTTTCTTTTCTCAAGGTATATGCACCGATAACCGTATATAATACCCATACACACAGTCACAGGGATACATTGGCGTTTCAATATCCAATTTTCCTGTCACAGCCTTGATGTGTTAATTAGCAAATGTGAAAACAAATGAGTTGTGCTGATTCAGAGGCTGTCAGGGTTGACATGATAACGAGCGTGATGCATTTGTGTGCGTGGGCTTGAGTTGGCTGCACACTGACAAGGTAAATGTAGTGTATGTGATTTTTCATTTGTGTGTTATGGGCCTACTTTGATTTGTCTTCATCTCTCTCCCAGTTCCTTCATATTTCTTCTTCCTGACCACAAAAAACGGTTTTAAAGCAGTGACTCCTATTGACCTCGTCCTTCCAGAAACTTCATTCACTGAATTCCAGCTAATAGTCAGTACCCTTGGCCCAGCAAAGTCAGTTTATTATCTGTCATTAAGTTGAGTCCAGTGAGTATACTGACAGACCGACTGGCAACACAACACGGAGCTAGAGGTGGTAGGCAATTACAGGGAAGGTAGTGGTGGGCGATTCTGCAGCTGTGTTCGAGTACAATTGGGGGGAATTGGTTTTATTGGGATCTGGATTGTGCTTGGTAAGGTGTGTGGCAAAATAGTGATGGATGTGATTGTGAGACTGTGGTCTCTAGACTCTTTCAACAATGCAGGAGAATTAGAGAACCTTCCTAGCAGAGGAGATATTGAGGAGTATATGGTGTCTGCATCAAAAACTATTAAATACTGGTAAAAGGCTCTTGTTGGGTGCTGAAAGTGGCGATTATAGTTGATTGCAGACGCAGACAGCTGCAGGCACAATGCACAAATAATCATTTCTGTTTTATTTTTTTGAAGTCCTGAAGGGTGCATGAATGCAAACATCCATACAGAGCCTTTTGATGACCATCTCATAATGAATTTTACCGTACTCGCACCCAAGCAGGGTCTCGCATCATTGTGGGGGAGTTTTGACTCACTCTTCTTTAGAATGTTGATTCCATCCATAGACATTTGTGGGCATTTGCTCATGCACAGCTATCTTAAGGTCCTACCACACAAATCAATCTGCAATCAGGTTGCAGTCTGGACTTTGACCGGACCATTGCAGCACCTTGATTTTTTTGTTATTCAGGTATTCTGTTGGAGATTTGCTGCTGTGCTTGGGATCATTGTCCTGTTGCATCACCCAGTTTAGGCCAAGCTTTATCAGTCAGGTAGATGGCCTCACATTTGATTTTAGAAAACTGTGGTATACAGAGGAGTTCATGGTTGGCTCAGCGACTGTGACTGCAAAACAAGCCCCTCCACTACCATGCTTGAATGTTGGTATGAGGTGTTTGTCCTGATATACTGTGGTTAGTTTTAGCCCAGTGTGCACCGTGGCTGAACATCTCCCCTTTGGTCTTATCTGTCCAAAGGACATTGTTCCGGAGGTTTGAATTTGAATTTATTTATTTAAAAGGGACAGTGCTTGTGTTTTCCGTCTTTTTCTAATTGCGCTGCCATGAACTTTAACATCTAACATGCAAACTGAGGCCTGTAAATTCTGAAATGTAGCTCTTTTGCAGTTTCTCTGAGCAGTTCACGGTCTGACCTTGGGGTGAATTTGCTGGGACGTCCACTCCTGGGAAGATTGTGTTAACAAACTGTCAAAACTTTTATGGAGCTGGTCACACTTGCTGACCAATTTATCAAGTGTATTTGAGTAGGAGCACACAGCTGTTACTTATCCTCGTAATTCCTATGGAAACAGTAGCGGTGCGCTTAGAGTTTCACAGGATTGCAGAGACTCCTATGAAAAGTTTATTTTTCACATGACTGTGAAAATGTATCTAAAAGGATCATTTTGGAGTTGGTATATGCTTATATAGGTATTATGAATTGCACAGATTTAAGCTTGATGCTTTTTTTTTTTATGGTTGTGTCTCCGGGAGTTTTTGTGTTGCCTCTCTGCATCTGATTAGCTCTACTACATTTTAGATTGGACCTAGTTATTCTTTGGTCTGTGTTTGGCTGGTTCATTGGACAATTTTGGATCTCATTGGAATTTTGGACTCTGAAGATCTTTCTGATTGCATCAAAAGAAATGAAATACATGAAATACTTAACTGTCCAAGGCCTTGGAAAAATTAAAAATTATCACCAACTAAAATTAGCACCAACTTTCTAAAGAATAAATAGAGTCATTCAAGAGGAACATCACAACATAAACATCTAGTAGACACAAGTATTTCCTTTTTTGATGTATACATGAGTCAGTTAACAGTCATGGCTCATCTTAATCAATTCCTCACCCTGCCTTAGAACCAAAAAAAGGGGTACAGCTTATTCCTCCTAAGTGTGGTGTAATTTCAATCGCACTTACTGATCGTACTTCAGTCTCCATGAGCAGAAACATGACCTACACGTCGAAGATTAACAGCAGGTTAATTGGAGGAAGGCTCTCTCACAAAGCATAAAAGTGGTGCTGAACACGCCTCCCCGCAATTAAAGATAACAAAAGTAGGCTTGCTGTTGAAAACATAAGCACTTAAGTAATTCTTCCCTGAATGTGTGCAGCGATGCGGCTCCCCCCTCATGGCACCAACATCAAAGAGTGGTGTCAGTTTTGAAGCAGAGATACGCAAAATAAAACACAATTTGTGGAATGTGATCCCCGCTGAGACTTATTGTAATTAGTGAGGGAGAAAATTGTTCACACATGTTGGAGAGAACAAAACAATAAAAAAAAAAAAAAAAAAACACTTGCAAATTGGATAAAATCTAATTGTCTGTGCGGCAAATTGCAGTTTTTAATAGCTTTGTCAATGACACATTTTCAGATCATAGCTTTTAGTCTCGTGCTGGAACTTGTACTGCAGAGATCCATTCAGAATTTCTGCACTAAAATCCAAGACTTAGTTGCTTCAAAACACCTCCTCACAGTCATTAGTCATGGATGGTAGGAAGGTGCTGTGGTGGTTCACAGAACTTTCTGTTACTGAAAAGAAAACTCAGGTTTTCCACGTGTGGGTTTTATTTGTTTTACTTTTTCCTGTGTCCTCATCAGGGGGTGATATTGATCTTAAAGGGGATGACGCATTTGCTGCTACCTCACAGATGATTCACTTTTTCCAAGCTGTACAAAATAAATTTAACGCCATATAAATACCCTGCGGATATTAGGTTCTTTAGTATGACAAAGGCAAAGATTGTCATACCAGACATTGAGCACTCTGACTGGTACTGAATGGCGTTCCTGTGGTGGCTTTGATGGAAGATTGATGGCATTCATACAAGAATTGAGAATCACCGCTTAACCCAGTTTCCGTCATTTTTCTGAAGCTTTGAAGTCACTTATGGCTGAGTTCCTGTTCAGTGACTTTACTGTTTTTGCGCTTTTTTTCGTGTGCTGTAGAGATGCACTGATCCAACTTTGTCCGTTATTTTGGCGAGTACTGATCTCATGCCACTGTTAGATTGATAAGCTGCATTCATCACTGTAAGGAAGAAACTGAGAATCATTCTTTATCTGTAAAACAACTTATACTGGTGGAATAAAATATACTGCTCAAAAAAAAATTAAAGAAGCACTTTGAAAACACATCAGATGTCAATGTGAAAAAAAAAATCATGCTAGATATCTATACTGCTTTGGACTGGGTAATGTGTTAGGTATGAAAGGATGCCGCATCGTTTGATCGAAATGAAAATTATCAGCCTACAGAGGCTGAATTCAAAGACACCCTGAAAATCAAAGTGAAAAAATTATGCAGCAGGCTAGTTCATTTTGCCAAAATTTCATTGCAGCAACTCAAAATGGTACTCAGTAGCTTGTATGGCCCCCACATGCTTGTGTGCATGTCTGACATTAGGATGGATAGTGTCCTGGGGGATCTCCTCACAGATTTGGACCAGGGGATCACTGAGCTCCTGGACAGTCTAAGGTGCAACCTAGCATCATCAGATAGACTGAAACATAATGTCCCAGAGGTGTTCTATTGGATTTAGTTGAGGTGAGCGTGGGGGGGGGGGGGGGGGGGGGGGGGGCAGTCAGTGGTATCAAGTCCTTCATCCTCCATGAGCTGCCTGCATAATCTGGCCACATGAGGCCAGGCATTGTCGGCGTTGGGTCTAAATATTTCATCCCAATGCCAAAATGCAGTCAGGGTGCTGTTGCCTAGCCTGTAGAGATCTGTGCATCCCTTTATGGATATGCCTCCCCAGACCATCACTGACCCACCACCAAACTGGTCATCCTGAACGATGTTACAGGCAGCATAATGTTCTTCACGGCTTTTCCAGACCCCTTCATGTCTGTCACATGTGCTCCATCTGTGAAAAGCACGGGGTGCCAGTGGTGGACCTGCCGATTCTTGTATTCACCTGTAAATGCCAATCGGGCTCCATGGTGTTGGGCAGTGAACACAGGGCCCACTAGAGCATGTCAGGCCCTCATGCCACCCTCATAAAGTCCACTTTTTGTCCATTTGTTTAGTCGGATAATTCATACCGGTGACCTGCTGCAGATAATTTTTAGGGCTCTGGCAGTGCCCGTCCTGTTCCGCTTTGCACAAACGACCAGATACCGGTCCTGCTGATTGGGTAAGGCCCTGTCCAACTCTCCTAGAGTAACTAGGTATCGTTTCATACTTCCAGTGACACTGACCCTAGCCAAATGGTAAAGTAGTGAAAAAAACTGTCAGAAAACATGAGAAGGGCAAAAAATGTCAGCGGCCTCCACCTATAAAACCATTCCTGTTTGGGGGTCGTCTCATTGTTTCCCCACCTGCTTATAATTTCATTTACACCAAAGCACCTCAAACTGATAAACAGCCCCCTCTGCTACTGAACTGACCAGATCAATATCGTGGCCGTTTAATTGACTTGACGCTATACTCTGAGTACAAAGTGTTCCTTAAAGTTTTTTGAGCAGCATACTTTGCAGAAATTTGAAGACCTTCGGCTCCAATAAACAGTTTTTATTACACCGAATGTAACGATTAAAAGTGAGATCGTTAAGCCTTTCAGTTGTGGCAGCTCACTTGAACACAGTTTTATTTGACAAAAAGCTAATGTAAACATACAACAAAATAGTTTTTGGTGTCCCAGCTGTAAAATACCTCCATTCTGCTGACTTTTCTGTTAACTTCACGCTCTGATAGCTCACCTGCTACCAACAGGTACATCACTGTAAAACACAGAAGAACACAGGATTGAATTAAAAAGAGAGTTCCTATTGAATGGACTGTTTTCAGCGATATCTAGGTAGAACTGGACCAGTAACCAATCCAAATATCAGATCGCCTCTTATGGGCATTTCATATTATTTGTATATTTAGTGCACATTCATTTTTGATATAAAGTGAGACTCAGTTTGTTTCCTGTGAATTGCTACCTTATGAACAGATTTAAGTAGATTCCCTACATTTGAATGCTTCATTGATTTGTAAAGATACATTCTATTGCTAAGTGTGCAAGCTGAGGCATTAGCTGTTTTTTTCCCTTTACTTTAGTAAAGGTTCTGTTAGTTCTATTAGTTTAGTTGCTGGATAATATCTGTCTGATATTCTCCTCGGCAGATGATCCTGCCAGATCAGTCACTCTGCTTCCTTCTCCACCTTGCTGAGAAGCATTTAGATGTCCATTATGTGTATATACTCAGCATTCAATACTCATTTTTCATTTCTTTTGCAGCTCAAGTGATGACAACTCCACTGAGTAATGGCAATATTTGATATTGTTATAGCTTAGCTATTGGCCTAATGACAGCATTACCACTACAGCTAGGCAGGCATCAATTCAGGTCAACAAATTAAGCAGCAAAATTATATCACTTACAGATGTATAGGTCAAATTAAATTGTTCTTCTGGTTGGATCTGGCCCATAGCTGTGATCTTTATTTGACCGTTCCTGCTCAATGGATGAATGGCTGACACAGTGGTTTAAAGGTCAGAGAAATTTGTAACCACAGACATTGTATAAAAGAGGGATGTTGCTACTGTTGTCACCCACTGGTACACTATACTGCCAAAAGTATTCACTGACCCATCCAAATAATTGAATTTAGTTTCCATCACTTCCATGGCCACAGGTGTATAAAATCAAGCCCCTAGGCATGCAGACTGCTGCTGCAAACATTTGTAGCTTTCAAGAGCTCAGCCAGTTCCAGCGTGGTACCCTGATAGGATGCCACCTGTACAACAAGTCCAGTCAAGAAATTTCCTCACTACTACTACTATTACTACTACTACTACTACTACTACTACTACTAGTCAACTGTTATAGCAAAGTGGAAGCCACTGGGAATGACAGCAACTCAGCCACAAATTGTTAGGCTATGTAAAATGACAGAACGTTGTCAATGAATGCTTAGGAAGAACAATGTGACACTGATGAGAGGATTAGGCTTCCCAGGTCATTCCCAGGCCAAACCGGCTGGTGATCAGAATTATTTTATTTATTTTTTTACCCAGTTTCGCTGGCAGTGCAGCGCTCACAGCCTGTCCGGGGTCCCGGGCTGAACTTCAAGCCCAGCCCGTCCCTCCAGACAATACTCACTGCTCCACTATAATGACCGCTTTACTCTTATCTTTCTATTGTTTTTAATGGACAGTTCCGCTTACAATTACAGTTCAATGATGTGAGGATCCTTGGTACAGTATACAGTGGGCTGTAAATGAATGCGCTTCCACTATTACTGCTCCTCCTGGTGGATAAACAAGACATTACCACCATTTTCCCCAAATGCTGCTTAGGGGCGTTCCCACCAGTGGCCGGAATTCCTACGTCATTAACGGGGGATCGCGTTTAGGCCACGAATCGGCCAAGGTCGCGTCATGGATCGGGCGGCCATTTTCGGTGGCTGCTACTGTAGTACACAGAGGTCATTTGGACAATTTCATTCTCCCAACTTTGTGGGAAAAGTTTGGGGATGACTCCTTCCTGTTCCAACATGCAAGGACCATAAAGACATGGATGAGCTAGTCTGGTGTGGACGAACTTGACTGGCCTGCACAGAGTCCTGACCATCAACCCAACAGAACACCTTTGGGATGAATTAGAGTGGAGACTGTGAGGCAGGCCTTCTCATCCAACATCAGTGCCTGACAAATGCACTTCTGGAAGAATTGTCAGAAATTCCCATAAACACTCCTAAACCTTGTGGAAAGCCTTCCCAGAAAGGTTGAAGCTGTTATAGTTGCAAAAGGTGGGCCGACATCATATTAAACCCTCTGGATTAGAATGTCACTCTCATTCACATGAGTGTGAAGGCAGACGAGTGAAAACTTTTGGCACTGTAGTGTATGTGGAGCCTCGTTATTAGCATCATTAACTGCCATCACGTTGGTTTTCAGGAACTGGAATGACCATATTTGGATGATAAGGTGGTTTATAAACTCAATGTGTGCAACACACACATACATCAGCTAATTAGTGCTGAGTAACAGACTCACAAAATACTAGAACCAGAACTTCAGCACAAACGTCTTGGACTGGCTTTACGTCACAGTGGGCCATATTATTTGTCAGATAATTTCAGCATCAAAACCACAAACACTGCCACACCTCTAACTTTAAGTCCTGTAACCACTGTAACGTTATGTTCGGGGAAACCATCTATAGAGGCCAAAAATATTTTTGTACCATGTTGTTGACATGCTCTTTAATAGGCCATTTTAACATGGGGGTTGACTCACTTTTGGAGTCAGCCTCAAATGGCTACTCCAGGAAGTGCAGCTTTCATCTGGACCATGATGCCAGACATCTCTCTCTTCCTGGATTCCTATTCTGCAGAAGGCTCACATTTGTACCCAGTTTGAAAAAAACCATGGAAAACGCAGGAATGCAATTGTTGCGCATCTTTTTATGCTGCTCATCCTCAATGATACAGTCACACAGCCTGCAGTAAAGACTGACTGAGAATTGAAAATCATTTTTTTTTACCTTTTTAATTGCAGCATTGTTTGCCTTTCTCATTTAGATTGGAAATAAGTAAGAGAGGAAAGGAGATGAAGCGGAAAAGCAGAGGAAGATGAGAAGATGAGTTTTCCCACTGACAGTCTGCCACTGAGTGGTCTGTGCGGTCTCCCTCAGTCTTGCTGCCTCCCGGGAGTTGAGGAAAACATTCTGCTGATGACATGAACCTTGGATGTGTGTGTGCGTGCATGTGTGTGTGTGTGTGTGTGTGTGTGAGAGACAGAGTTAATCTTGCGTGCATGCAGAGAGATACAGTATATTGGGAGAACCTGTTCCTTTAAATCTGCGTCTGTGAGTATGATAGTGTGTGTGCGCCAGTGGCATTCTAAAATACCACTCACACATCCCCATGAATGTCTACTGTGTGGCTCTGCTGTCATGCTCAACCCTCCTCTCACCAGTCCACCCCTTTCTCTCTCTTTCTCTACTTCATCAATCACTTAAGCTCCCCCACTGCTCACGGCAGAGCTGGACCAATTAAACCCTCTAATTGAGCCAATTAGCAATTAAACACTCAGATGCACCACAAAATTCTGGAGGTCCCTTCAGGCAGACTCATGTGTGCCAGGGGTTTGGCCTTTTACCAGGGATTCTGACTTATGTGGGCCATGAGGAGCAAGTTATGGGCAAAAGGGAGTCCAGTTATCCCCCTTCGTGGGCCTGTGAGTTTATCAGTTGCTCACTTCCCTGAGAATCTCTTGGCCCTATGTCACTTTTACTCAAGGAGCCTGGAGGGCCTCTGCTGACCAGAGAGAAGCTTTTCATTAGCAGGACCTGTTTCCTCTCCATCCTCATTCTCACCTTTCATCTCCAGTTTGGCTCTCTTGCCATCCCTGCTCCTTTTTTCCACCCCCCACCCCACCCCACCCCACTCTCTCTCGTCATCTTCGCCAGTCTCTTTTATGTATGTTGGAGGATGAAAGTTTAACAGCAATGTAGATGGTTATTTTTGAGTGTTGGGTGTGTGGGTGAAGGGCTCGTCTCCGACTCTCCGTGGTTTAATTAGAGCACACATTGTGCTGCCCCGCTGCTCAGTGAGCAGATACACATCCAGACGCACACACGGGGGCGTGGGCAAAACAATAAAGTCCACTGTGAGAGGAACAAAGGCAGGCAACAATATATTTAGTGCAAACGCACTGCAACAAACAAAAACAAGGAGAGATTACAGGCGCTACGGACCCGCTCGCAATTACCGCTCTTTTTTTTTTTCTTTTTTCACTGCACATTTCCCCACAAGCCGGAGTATATCCTCCCCCTCAAAGAGCTTGTTGTACATAAGAAACTTTATTATCACATGAATGAGCCTCCTTATTCGTATTATCTGCTCATCAGCCTATAGGCTCTAATTATCTGCCGTGTTGCCTCAGGACTCTTAACTCCCATACTTTTAAATTTTAAATGGCTTTTTGGCAATGTGAGAGAATGTGAAGGTGGTGGTGGTGGGGGTGTTGGTAACGAAAACAAAAACAGAGGCACAAGGGTGGGTGCAGGCAATTGCAATAATATCCTTAATGATGGTTTTAAATGGGACAATTACAGCATGGTGATAAAGGAAACGGGAGCGATGTGAAGGATGGGAAGATTTAATGGTGAATTTAAAAAAAAAATCAGATAAGACCGAAAACGTATGCATGAACACGAAGGAGAGGTCTTACTGTACTTCCAGTCTTTCTTACTGGTGGGCCATGTGTGTCCCGCACCATTACATAACACCATGCAACAATGTTATGACGGCCTAATCTCCTCCGTGCCTCATGCATTTACTGACTGTGGATCTGTTCTACGAGGATTTGCATATTTCCGCAGTAGATTACATGAATGAGTGTACAGAATGTGGACTTTCATTCATGTGTGGTTCAGTTATTGCTACGTGTGTGTCTCTGTGTTCTGTATATAGCCAGAAAATGTCCCTGCTGGGCTGTTCTAAGCTGCTTACAGGCGCACATTATTGACATTTGACCTTACTGGGCAGTGAAAGGCTCGCCCTAATCTCTAGCTTCTACTCTTCCTCCAATGCTGTCTACTGTACTCCTATCTCCAAGAGAAACACTGAAGCCTCTAGGAATTTAATAGCCATAAATATTGAGGCATCACTAGCAATGTTGTTAGGTGAAAACTTGAGAATACATTTGCTGTGTTACATTAGCTCTCGGGAGAGATGTGCGCGTGCACACAGGCCAGACTGGGACAGAAAGGGTTTTTGTGCATAATAGAAAAATGTGCACTCAGCATGGAGTGTACATGGGATTATGTTGCAAACACCAGAGGAAGTAAAATGTGATGGCAGGAATTGCATTTGTGTTGCTGAGTTCCCTTTTCGTGCATTTTCAGCCTTGTGATGTAATGGAGGTGAAAAACGTTGATCGTCACATGAAATGCTCCCAAAATGAACCCTGTTAGCTTGATCTCCACAACACTGGATTCAGAATGTCTTTTATTTCAGAAAAAAAAAATCCCTTGGCAACAGCTGAAGGTGAAAAAAAAAATGTTGAACTGACAACATTTAATGGAATATATTTCTGTTTCAGATAAGCTTAATCTCTTTTATCTTTTCTTTCTCCCTCACCCCCCCTCTGCCTCCGCTCTCCCTCTCTTTATCACTGTCCTTTAAATCTCTTCCCTCCTCCCTCCTGCTTCTCTGTCTCATTCTGCAGAATTCATCATCAATCCAATTATCTGGATAATAGAAGACGAATAGGTATGGAACGCAACAGAGCCATGGCTTGGGAAGTGTTTCGGATCACTGTTGCTCAGAATCAGCACTGACCTGGCACCCACTCCGAAGTCCAACCCCTTTCTCCAGCACCCTAAAGGACCCTCGTCTCCCAAACAACTGCTTTATCCTCCATTTCACCTTCACTCAGCACTCCGAGTCTTCATCGAGTTTCTAAAAAAATTTCCTTTAGTCATTAAGGGTGTTTTACCTTCCAGATTGTTGGATATAATCCACTTTGTCTCATAAAGACAGAAGTTCTCCCAAACAGAGTAAAAGCAGGTGGCTGAACAGTATGAATTCAGTCATGCACCCCCTTCCATTTGCTATAAATAAACAGAGTCGACAGAGTTTGTTGTCCAGGACACGCCACCTCAGTCTCATGACAGACTGGTGCCTCATGAGCATGCTAGGCCTCATTCTGCTCTTCAGTCTAGCCTCGAGCCAGAAGATGGATCCTTCTAAACACCCTATTGTCACCACTAACTATGGCAAGCTCAGAGGCATCAAGAAGGACTTGAACAATGAGATTCTAGGCCCCGTGGAGCAGTACCTGGGTGTGCCCTACGCCACGGCGCCCATCGGCGATCGCCGCTTTCAGCCACCTGAGGCCCCAGGATCTTGGCAGGAGATCCGCAACGCCACACAGTTTGCCCCTGTGTGCCCTCAAAATGTCCACGGTGTGCTGCCGGAGATAATGCTACCCGTGTGGTTCACAGACAACCTGGACGTGGCGGCGGGTTACATCCAGAACCAGAGCGAGGACTGCCTCTACCTCAATATCTACGTGCCCACGGAGGATGGTGAGTGGACATGGTGAAATGAAGGGTTAGTGGATAGGTTGTGTAGACTTTTCACTAAGCCTCATCCCTTTAGTTACGGGTGCTGTGCCTGTCAAGCTTTCCGTGCTCACACAACAGGTATACACTTACTGCGCAACATCAGGTTCTTGGTAGAAAAAGCCGACTTGTTTTTGGTTTGGCTGCCAAATGGAAGATATTACATAAAGTTTATGATTTGATTGAGGATAACTGACTGACTTTTTATTCTTTGCATCTGACTTCTTTTAGCTCTACTAAAGTTCTTAAAGTTACTAAAACTATGAGCTTTCCTATTCTTGAAATTGACTGGGATGGGGCACCCAAGTTTTTTTAGAAACAAATTTTGGCATTTTTAAAAGAATTTTCATCTGTCTGATAAATCCAGGATTGGTTTTAGTAGCTAACAATACCCTCAATCATAGTTTGAAAGTTCAGCTGCTGTTAATCAGCCCCACATTTCCTGTCATATGTTTCCTTGGCAGTCCTTGATATTCAGTTGCTTCTCCAGTAATCTCTCGTCCCCTGGGCCTCATGGTCTTGTACTGCAGCTGGAGATGGTGGTCCTTGTTTGTGATCTTGTGTGAGCTGGAGAGACTCTAACCAGAACCTCAAGTAGGTAGAGAACTGGTTCATGAGCTGCTACACTGAGCTCGCTGAAACGGCAAAGCAAAAATAGGACTACTTTCTCTAACTGCTCTCCAAGATGGTGGTTTTCAACCGCAGGATGAGAGACTCAGCAGAGGTGCAGCTGATTATTGCTTGAGAGTCACAAAGAAGGCCTACTTATATTTGCAGAGGAGCACCTTCATCTGTCATTAATAAAAGAATGGATGCACATGCACCACCACCACCACATATAGAGTCCAGTTCTATCAGACTCTTATTTCAGTCTAACATAACTTCTGGTTTGCTTTGAATATACTTAATGTTACACCTGAACAAGCACAACAGAGGTTGCATATACACTTACTATGATCACTGAGGACTGATCTGTTCAGGGGAGGCGTTTAGTGAACAGTCACCACTTCAAAGGGATAGCCTAGGTGAAGATGAGAATGCTACTTTTTAGAGTTTTTCACAACTTTAAAAGCCCTAAATATTTCATATCCTTCTTGCACATAATATAGATGACGACTGTTATTTTTTAGAATTATGCTTGTGTCTGGTTTGGGCTTACATATAAAAGAAATGATATAAAATTCCAAAGAGAATCAAAAATCATTTCAACTACCCTTTGCTGGTTTTATGGTACATCCAATTCAGGGTGTTATAAAGCGAAAGGACTGGAGCAGCTTCCAGGCGCTTTATGAGAAAAGGGATTCGATGACTTTTGGCTTTCCCATTTTTTCCAGTCAAGAATTTTCTTCTCTCATCTTAGATCAAACTGTGGACATTTTTGTCGGTCAGGCACGTTTTGGTGCGTGAGCAATAAAGGGGAAATATTTCCATCTTGTCGGCAGGTGTGATATGAAAAGTAGAGATTTCCATCACCTCCCTCTCTCTCCTTGCCTAGGGTGTTATGCTTCACGTTTGTCTTTTCATTTCTGTATCTCTAATGAAAGCTGCACAAGTCCAGCAGCTTTCACAGAGAAAAGGTTGTAAGCATCTTGGGTTTTGCTTGGGAAAAAAAAAAAAAAAAAAAAAAGACCTGAAAGCCAAGCTGACATTTTCCAAAGAGGAATAAACTGTTACTAAATATCTGTGTGAGTGTCAAAAAAAAAAAAAGCCCCACAATGTAGTTTGAGTGTCTGTGCCTTCATGTCTTTTTATTTGTATTGATGTGTATGTCAAAATAAGAAGCTGATTTCCTTTCTGAGCCCTTCCATCAGTACGCTTTTTTTTTTTTTTTAAAGCCCCCTCGCCGTTCAGCACCATTCCTTTAGACTCTCCACTCCAGCACTGCAGCCTCAGCCCTCGACACCCCGTCGCTGCCTCGGGCATATTTAGAACATTATACATCAATTTTCACATTTTTTTTTTCCCCGTGTTTTCTGAGATGTGCAGTGTGGAAATGGAAATGTCATAACTCAGAGTCATATAAACACATTCCCAGCCACGCACTCACGTTCTCCTGTACAGTGCACCTTCTGCAAATGTCAGGCAGGTGCAGAACACCTTCCCACAATGACCTTCATTCATCAATATGAAAAATCAGCAGTAATTCCGGCATTATCAGTGTACCACACAATCACTGTGTGTGAGGTGTGTCCAATTTAGAAAGATGATGTCACAGCAAACACCTACCCAGTGTATGTCATAATGTATTCTAAATATGGAAAAAGAGCTGCACCCCACCCAATCCTTCATCATTATTGCTGTTTTATTTACTGTGGTAGAGTCAGCCATGACATTGCTAGCCTCAGCAATCCCTAGCAGCCCCGGGCTTGTCTTTCTCTTTGCTCCTCTGCCTTTCCTCCCACTTTCTTTTTTAAATAATTTTTAACACATGCAGCTAAAGAAGGAGCAGAGGAAACAAGGAAAGGAGATAAATCAAGAAGCAGGAAGGAGAGGAGACAGGGCTAGAGATTTCTGGGTATTTGCATGCAGACTGATTCTCTCCCATTTTCTCTTGCCACATCATGGATGGCACGTTTTCTTCTTACTTTTAAAATGTGAATTTTCTGTCTCCTGAGATTTTTTTTTTTACTTTTATCCTTTCATAGGGCACCCTTAAGACAGAATCCTTCAAAAAAAAAACAAAACTCTTATTTTAAGTGGATTAAGCTGGCAGAATTACATCTTAATGCTGCCATCAGTGCAAATGGGAGAAAGTGGGACTCTGACATGAATGTGTGTTTGTTCATAGATAAACAAATATGCTAACATTTGGCGGTTACTCGTGGCTCTTTAATTAATACTTAAGTGCTTAGTAAGTTGCAAAGCTAGCCATATGTTGTTGTTTCTTGCACTCATTCCATGGCTCTCTTGAATAAATATGCTTCTGAATGTGTCACGCTTTTGGAAAAAAAAAAAAAATTCAAGAAATGAAACATGACTTACAGAAAAAATGAAATATTACACTTTTTATTATCTGATTAACTGCAGCTTAATCTAACATACAAATGAGAGTCTTAGGATTTTACATTTTTCTAAACACACTCAGTGAGTCATTATTTATATACTGTTAGAGAAATTAATTTGCTGTGCAAACATTTTGGATTTCATTTAGATATCTGCATTTTTTGTCCAGCACATGTTGCCATCGGGGAGGCATGACAACAACCCAAAACATCTAGCCAGAACCGTAAAGAATTATTTTTAGTCACAAGAAGAACAAAGAGTCCTTCAACAGTTGGTACAGCTTAAGCAGAGCCCTGATCTCAATGCTGTGGAGGCAATTAGGGATTAAATAAAGAGCATTATCCTTCAGAACGGGGTAAGTTCTCCAAGATGTTTGGAACAAGCTACCTGCAAAATTCTTATCTGCTTTAAGTGGCTTATAAACAGCAGTGTACATAAGAAGACCAGTCCAAGACCTCTGTCAAGCGTGAAAGTATCCTCCATATCATGTATAAATTGAGTCCAGATAATATCTAGACCCAGATTAGGTTTAGATGTTCTCGTTTAGGCTAACCTTAACCCTAACCCTAAGGCTAACCCTAACCCCTTCAATGTGACAGGAATTCATCTGCCAATGACAACGAATATTTCTAAATATTCCTGGATCCAGATCTGAATCCTGATTGATGTAAAGTTAATCTCTTCTACACTGGGTCCAGCTCCACACCTCTCTTTGGTGAAAGCAATAAAGCATAATGCACAACAATATTTGTGAATCTTTGATCTGGCAAGTGCAGAGTAGTTTTGTGTTTGTCCACCTGAATTCAGCAAAGAATTGTCCTGGGTTTCCTTTATTAGTACCTCAGCTGGAATGAAATAACCATTAGGTTGTCATAAAGATTTTACAGTGTAGTAATATTCCCGTGACCGCATCGTTTTCTCATCCATATGGTAGTATGGACTCTTAGGACCGAGGGGAACTGGTTTTTGCTTCCGGCGGGTAGCTTCCTCACCAGATGCAGGGAGGGAGGGGCTCCACTGGTACCCCTTGGAGATGACATCCCATAAATCACAGTGAGAAGTTTTCATCTCACTCCTGCAGAGTCACGCTGGATCGATGAACGAGGCAAGGGGAGGACCGGCAGCCGATGCCGCCTCAGGCCCACAGACAAACCACATGCTTCTCTCAGCAGTCAGCTGCCGTTAACACAGAGCAAGCCTTCATGGTGAATAAGTTGGAGTAGCTGGACTCAGCAGCCCACAAATGGAAACTCGTTATAAATGTTTACCGGCATGCACAATCCATTATAGCTGTGCATTGTGCAGTTAGGCAGAGGGAATAAAGAAACCATCACTTTGATGCCAGCAGAAATAACTCACTTTTTTTTAAAGAAAGTTTGGCCCATCAACACCTCAAGCCTAAACAAAAACCAAAGCTGGATTCATTTACTGAATTTATTTATAAACTGATGACAACATACAGTACCCCATATTTTTGTCCCAGCTTTTTCTAAACCTTTATTTTATTTTACCAGGTAAAATGTTTGAGAACCAGTTCTCATTTACAAACAGCATTTTTAGCATTTTCACTTTCTTGTTTTACCTCGAGCTACAGCCTGTTTCAGGCCCAGTTACAGCTGTTTCAGCAGCATGTAGCTGGTCTGGACCACGCATGTTAAAACCTCCTTACATCTCCAGGTCGGTGGCAACCCCATCTAAGATTAGGGGTAGGGTTTGTATTAGGTTAAAATGAATATATGAGACTTCATTTGAAAGGTAACATCTTCTAGTTTCTGAAAGGTTGCCCATTTAACGTGTGGCCGAAACGAAACCCAACCTTAATCCTAGATGGGCTTCTGGTAGAGGTCAGTGCTCTACCGAACCCCCCCCCCCCCCCCACCCCCACCCCAAATAAATAAATGCACCACCTCACCAACGCTAGTTATGTTCTCTGAAAAGATAAGGTAGTGCACACAATTTCAGGTGTTTGTGTGTCGCCTTCAAATTACATGTTACCCTGTTCATGTGACAATTCCTCATTGTCTTAGAGCTGTTGGTTTTCAGCCTACCTTTGTTCAGCCATTCTGCAGTATGAATTAGCCTGTCTCACAAGCTGGGTGAGTTTCACAAAAACTGCAATCAAGGCTGTTAGGCTTCTGCAGAGGCATGTGAATGTAAGAGCTGAAAGGGATCATTGTGGACATAGTCAGTAGACTCGCATGAATTGCTTATGAAATGCTGACATCCTGCATTCGTGTATTAAAATCAAGTAACTGTATGGACAAGCACGAGTCTTGAACCAAATGAGACAAACTCTACTACTACTACTATACTGGTGGTAGGCTGGGGTTAAACCTAGATAAGCTGCTGCAAAAGTGCCTTTTAAGCTGCTAGTTCTGTTCAATTAGTCCCTTCCAAGAGGGTATACATCCGTTTTGCCAGAGAATCCTTCGGGATTTGAACCGCTAACCTCAGCGTTGTCAGCGCTGTGTCTTTTTGGCTGAGCTGCTGGATGCATGCTGGGGGCCTTATAAATTATTACAGCCAATGCTTCATCTATCTCCATGCATCAAGCTCAAACTCCCACATCTCCCCATTCTGCAGTATTTCAATTTTCTGAGGAGATTCATCAAGAAGGGTTCAATACTAATACAATAATGCACATGGCGGTCGAGCACCGTGCTGCAGCGTCGTCAAAGAGCAAGAGATGCATAAATAAATAAGAGATAAAAACAGATAAATAATGGAAAAAGTGAGGGAAGTGCCAGCATGCAGCAGTAGACAGGATAGATATTGCCTCTGAAAGACCTTGATTATTCTGCTCCATCTCTTTCTTTATGTCACCTCTTTCCCCTCCCCACCCTCTAAAGGACAAAAATGGGAGAAAAAGGGGATGATGGGGGGGTGGGGGTGTAGATCACCGTCTTTCTGCAGGCAGAATATACTTTCCCTAGAATGAACAATTGGTGTTACATACAGTATGGGTGCCTGTAGCTCCCTGCAGATGAAATATCCGCTGTCTTTCTCTCTTTCTTGCTCACACACCCTTCACAAAAGTTTTCTGTGATGTGACGGTGCTTGCCAGAACTGAAAGGCGAACCAGAGGCTTTAATAAAAAAGACAAGGACACAGTGAGAGCAGAGTTAGATTTCAAGCCAGGCGTCTTGAGATAGTTGTTATATTGTCAAAGATGGAGGTTAGAACAGAAGGCCTCATCCAGCCTGTGGTCCAGCCCTTTACAAACCAAATCTGACATCTTTGCTTTTTTGCCTCCTCTCATGTTTCACCTTTCCATTCTCCCGCTCCTTTGTTCAGTCTGCTCCCCTCTGCTCTGTGGTCTGTCCTGAGGCACAGTGGTGCAGACAACAAATGGACTGCTCGGTCAAAGGCTTTAGATTACACTTGGGTGGTGAGGGCAAGGAGAGAATCAAATCAGCCTGGGTCAGTCACTCGCTTTCATCTATTTCCATCATCCATCTAGGATAGTAAAACAGAGGCTGCGCAGCATGTCTGTTGGTTGTTGAAAAGTCTGAAGAAGATTTGCTCCTCAAGTTCCACAACTCCTAAATGTCTAAAGCAGTCTAGAACACCATTCTTTGGGTGCTGCAGCGTGTTCTGTAGTAAACTAAAGCAAATATTTTTGGCACTGACCGAAAAAAAAATACCTGAAAAGGGAAAGATTCAAGCTGGAGAAATGTCACATACCAGGTGTTGTGCCTTGCCAACTCATGGCTATAAATTAATGTTCCTAAAACTAATGCATTGGTATGCATCAAATGTATTGATGTTTAGATTAGGGCTAAATGCATTAAAAAAAAAAAACAAAGAAACAAACAAAAAAAAAAAAAACACTTTCCAAAATGCTCGTGGTCAACCGTGAACATGGTGTCAGTCTGAATGGGCGGTGTAGGAAAATTCCAGTTTAGTCTGATTATTAGCATTCCTTGAGTCTTCTCACAACTGAAATACAGGTTTCATGATCACATTTGTGAGATGCTTCTTAATAAACCTGGCATACCTCCAGGGTATTCATTCACAACAATTTTCACTTGGTTTTAATATCTTTAATTTGTTTTTAAGTAGGCCTTAAATCCAGTCTCAGGTAGCATTAAAAGAATTAAATTCCTCTCCCAGAAACCTGAAGATAACCCTTTGTGAAATCACTGTTGTTTGTGTGTTGTTCTGCCTGCATGAGGATACAAACGCATATGTGTATTGACAGATGGGTTGTGGATATAGACTACATGGTTGTAGGGCGATAAGGTTGTTTACTGTAGTGTTTATTTAAAACATTAAATTGTGTTTGAGAGCACCTAATGCAAATGTTAAAAAGTAGACATGTAAGTCAGGATAATTCATATTTCTATATAAACTCTTGAGTTAAAGTACAGAAGGGGGGTTTACAGAGACTGGCAGGCATAAACAGTAATGTGTGACATGTATCTGACTTGAAGTTAAGCCAGAATAATCAGATTACATTTACCCCTAGGAAGTGATGACAAGTCTTAGATGAGTGGCAAAAACATTTTGTAGACTAAAAGTGGAAATCCAGATGCCTTTGATGTAGTACCTCTGGTTATACGCTTAGGTTTTTAATTTTGATTTGAACGTGGGAGCTTATGAAATAATTGACATTTACATGACAAAAAGCATTCAACTTGTCATCAAAGAAACTACAGACGGTCTCCAGGGAAGACTGAGTGTTGTCTCATTTTGATATTTGCAAAAATCTGAAGTCTGTAACATCACTCTTTGCTACACTGTCAAGTACTTTATGTGACATGAGCTGAGAGGAAGAAGAGCAGATTGTTAAATTCCTGACTGCTAAGCCGGTGTAGCTTGTGGATTTGATGGACTATTGAAAGAGAGGAAAGGTTATTAGAAATGTGTCCAGAACTACTTAGGCTAACATATCTTACAGGGCAAATCTGGTCGGACAAAGTGAAAAGCTTGGGGCGGGGGGGTGGGGGGGGGGGGGGGGTGTCTGTCGGAAAGAGAGTGTGTCTGTCAAAAAAATGGATCATCTTTTTATCTGGTGGTATGTGATGGACAGTTATTTTCAAGTTGTGTGGGCTGCAGTTGGGTAGTATATTATCTGTAAAGCTCCACCTTGTGTGTGGGATGCAGTCCAGTCCCATAATTGGTTGTGGTCTGAAAAAGTTTGAAGTCTGAGTCTAAAATTTTACTTCAGTCATTTGAGGTGGTTGGCAGCTCACCAGACATTAATTTATTTGCAAGTGTAGTGCAATTTTACCAATTTTCTACCCACAACTTGTTGATTTCTTGATGTTGAAACAAAATAACTTGACAGCATGATATATTACAAGGTGGTATATCCCCAAATTGATTCAAAATACTAAAACAGTTTAAAATACTAAAGCAGTTTGAAAAGATCAGAATATGTCTGAACTATTGGTAAAAGGAAAGACCCTATCCCTAGCAGTTCATGAAATGCACCCGTTCCATTACTGTGTAATTTGTTGACCAACCACATCTTAATATTGGACAATAATTTAATAGCTCTGCAGTCAATATAAAAATAATTAGAGATAGACTGTTTAATATGGAAGATAAAGTCTTTAAGAACCCTTTATCAACTGCGGCTAGCTAATTAAGCTAATATTCAAGCGAATTAAGCTAATACTCAATTTGCTTACTAGATAAAATAATATCAAACACCTTGAGTTGTTTTAGTCGTTAAAAGTGAAGAGACCTTTAGTAAGAGTCTGCTTTTAGTCACATTTGACTAGATTTTATTGGACTCTGCACTTACCTTTGTTAAATTCAATACAGAGCAGGTCAGAGCTGCTGATGTTATTTTAAACTTCAACACAAATAAATGACACATGCAGCAAAGGATGTCATAGTCATAAACATGACAATTTAATATTGCTATTAATGTACGACTACTACCTATAACTTCTTATGTATTGACTTAAAGAAGCTCCTTGGCCTTCAGCACAAGCTGTTCCTCAATTGCTGGTGTAGCTGGTATGCTAGTTAGCAGGATAAGCTAATGATTGCACTGTTGCCAACTCCTCAGCAAGGAAAGTAGCTATTGGATGTCCTAAAACTCGCCAGAAGTCGCTATATGACGTCATCACCTAATTTTCATAATTGGTAATTTGCATGTAGTTGCAATTGAAGCTGTAGGAGAGGAATAACATCTTTGGAGAGACAAAAAGTGAAGAAAAACACCCGAAATATGTTTAGAACTACTAGGGCTGGGCGATATGGACAAAATAATATCCCAATATTTTTTACCTGAATGGTGATATATGAAATATATCTTGATATTTTTTTCTTCCCAAAGGTATAAACAAAAAGGCACTTCTGAGTCAAAGCTACATGTCCCAAATGTCACACAGACACTTTTATTAACATTCAGCTGTAGATGTACATGAGAAATTGCTCAAAAATAAACCAATGGCATATTTAATTAATAATGCTCCTCAAATAAATTAATGCTTTTTTCCTCCATAACAAAGGTAAAGGTAGCGCCGGTAAAATGGCTGCATGACCTCAGACACCTGTTTCCCCTGTTTGTGTTTGTCTCTATGTTTGTATTTCTTGGATGGGTGTTCTGTTAACTGTAATTTCCCCATTGTGGGACTAATAAAGGTATTCGTATTTGTAAAAGACTCACAGCCGTGCTATTAAAATGTAAACAGAAAAGATACAGAAATATATAAAACAGCAAACGGCTGACTGATTCTTTAAAAAGCCAGTAATGTTAATTGTACTGCTACACGGGTAGCTGTGGGCCCTTCTGCCTGGTGAATGCTTAGGAGAGGCCTTTAGTTCTCACCTGCCTGGCATGTTTTCCTGGTTATGTAAGTGAATCAGGATGAAAAACTATAAATGAATGCAGGGCAAAGCATAGTAAGCTAAGGATTCATGCTGTCAGTTTTTATGTTTTTTGTGCTTTGATTCACCCTGGACTAATTCTGGAGTCAGCTGAAGTGAATGTGCTCATATTAGAGTTCATATAATGTTCATTTAATGTGCAAGAACCTCTGCAGATTTATTCATTTAACTGTAACTGGAGAGATCATTTGCATATTTCAGCCTGTCTTTACTTACTGTGCATGCAGGCAAAGCAAGTGGTTTCATAATGTGATTACATGACTAAAGTGTAGTGCATTGTCAGATTGTGATATTGATCATATTTTGAAGCTTTCCATTAGCCTCTTGAGGAGGCTGAGAAGCAATAGAGTAGTTTGTGAGGGATGCTGAAATGAGCGAGGATGAGAAACAGGGAAGGAGGGAGATTCAAGGAGTGCAGATTTTAGATTGAAGACACGTGACGGAAGGGATGGAAGGGGAGGGTGGAGGGATTGTGTTGGCAACCATCCACCACTTCCTGTGTCTTCCTGTCAAAGTGTGCATCAAAGGCTGCATGCATTTTGCCTTTCTGCTAGGCTCTGAATGAAGGAATTAACAGGAGCTCAGTTCCAGCTATTTATAGCCTGTAAGATAGAGAGAATGAAAGAGAACTGAGGAGGGAATTTGTGTATGGATGCATACATGCTTGTGCTCTGTATGCACATGCATGCACATCACATGATCCCAAAAATCTGCTGTGTGTTTTTACTTGTTATGTTGCATGTGTATGGGTCATTGATTCAACTGACTCTTCTGTCCTGTCCTGTTCTTCCTCCATCTTGCTCTTTTTCTATCGTTATGGTGGCTCTCCTCTCATACATTACTACCCTTTACATCGTACCTCTTTTCCCTTCACTTTCCCACCATTTTACCTCCCTGCTGTCCTCCCTCCTTCCTCGCTTTCTCTCCAGCATCCCCCCACCCCACATTCCTTCTTGAATTTCTCACAGCTTCCCAGTCATCACCATATGCTTTGGATGAGCAATGAAGGCAGAAATAGGATTTAGCAGTAGACAGTCCATTTAAATGATCTTTTTAGCCTCAGGAGAGTGAATTGACTTTACAACAGTGCTTAAATATTAAGCTCTCAGGCTTTGACTATCCATGTTCTTTTGGCTTGGCTTCTGTAGCAGCGCTCCAGCACAATCTGGGATATCATCTGAATTAACGTGGGGATTGATGGAGCACATTTAATGTGATTTGATGAAGTCTAATATACCATGTCCTATCAATTAGACATTCCATGTGATAATAAGCTCACTCCCACAGGTGTGCCTTTTTGTAGGTTTAAAACCCCCCAAAAGATGTTTTACCTAAAAGTCCTTTGAAACTGATCTTGGTAATGTATTTTTAAAGCTGCTGCTGCTGCCAGTATTTTATGCATTCATATTTTAACTAACAATTATATGTGATGTAAGAGAAGCCGTATGCAAAGATGACTCCTGTGACTTATCACCTCTGTGTGTGCAGGCCATTAATGGCAACAAATTATTTAAGCATTTTTTACTGTTATTTTTTATCTGTTTGGGGGGGAAATAAAACCCACCATCCCATAATCAGCTGGCTTGGTGACAGTCTTATTGTTATTTTTTTGTACAGTCACCATCTAAAATCCACTTTTTACTGCTGTGACTGTAAAGTTGTGGTGTAGCTGTGCTTTTTCTGGCACGACCTCAACATGATTCACGTTTTGTGTAACGTATAGCAGGAGAGAACAGTCGTAAATCGCTGCCCACTTCTCAGTATATTTGCCTTTTATAATTAATCCTCCAGTTTATTGATATCGTCCACATTTTGAGCTGCTGAGTCGGCTATTTCAGGGCAGCACGGTCAGCTGCCCTGTTACCATGATGTTGATGAGACCAACTGCGTTGGGAAATTATTCAGCAATGCTGTGAAACGGAGATAAGCTTAAAGTATAGAAAATGGAGTAGTGCTGTGCTGGAGGATTGTGTAGTATGGAAATGAGTGAAACTGATACCAAACATTCTTATTATAATTAGTCATTTTGATCCCTTTATGCTGGATATTTACAATGTTTACTTGTAATGGAAGCAAATCATGAATACTGCTTATTCAAAAGGCATTAGAGAACAGAGCGTGCACAGATCCGATCTACCGCTTTTCTAAGTGTCCGTGGAAATTACAAACGGATCGTGTTCTCGGACTGAAAGTGTGCTGCAAGAGTTAAGAAAGTAACCTTGAGAAAAGAAGATATAGGAAGATCAAAAAGCCCAGCAACCTGTGAGGCGTTCAGCAAAAAGCAGAATTCAGCTGTCTGAGGATTAATAATGGCTGCAGTTCCCCCTCAAGGCCGAGCTACTGAAGATGCACATGTATGCAAACACACATACACACACACAGCCAAAGACTTGTTGGTGCAGATACACATTTAGTCATACACGCACATGCGCTGCTCAGTGTGCACTAAGAGGAATGTTGCTGCCTCCCATCCGCCTCTTGCTCTCCTTTTTGGTTACACACACACACACACACCCATCGTTTCTTTCAATGCAGCTCAAAGGGCCATCTCTTCAGGGCTTCTGAAGCCGAGGCGGCCGGTGGCAGTGAATGCAAATTACCCCTCCTGCACACAGACACACACACACACCCACACACAGACACACAGCTTCCTCTGCCAGGTCCCATTGCTAACAGTGCCTCCCACAACACTGAATAGTAGGGGAAGAGAGGAAAAGGACATTTTAAAAAAGGAAGGAATAGTTACAGAGAGCAGGAGGTTATCCAGAGGTAAGGCCTCCTCCTCTGGAAGAACAAGTCTGTTGATATGCTCACACAGGAGAAAGTCAATACCTCAGTGCAACACAATTCATCTCTAGTTAGCAAGGGGGTCTGCTGGGGTCAGGGAGACGCTGATTGTTGGAGATGAAAATTGTTCTCTGTGCAGCTTGAACACCTGGGCTAAAGCACTCATGCATATGCACACAGATGCACACATATGCTGACGTAGACAGATGTACAGTGTGGCGTGACATACAATATGCAGGCTGAATCACATGGTAATTGTAACATACCAGAAAAGGGAACTGTTTATATTATGTCCAGAGGGATGAAAAGATTTAGTTTGTATTCTGTGAACGTTGAATTTAAAAAATAAACAGAACTGGAAACAAAAATGTAACCAGACTATGTAAGGTAACATCATGCACAGACCAGCACATTTAATATTATTTCAAACTAAACTGATTAATACACATGGTGATATATCAAACTACCAGCTTGTATTTGTTATTGCATTATCCAGTTTTCAGTCCTTCAACACTTTATGATTTGTTAGTTTTATATCACTGTAAACACTGTTCTGCAGAGTCTTTGCTGGAATGCATGTAGTTTTTTTTGGCTCTGTCCTCAAGTTGTGCACTGCTAAGCCAGTTAGCCAGTCTAGGAGGCTTTTTACCAGCAGCATGTGCTGTACACTTATAATTGATCCTATTTCAGCACCATGGACAGCGTCACAGAAACTGTAACTGATCACAGTTTGAAAATACTTTGGTTGCTCCTTCAATCAAGGATTATGTAAGTTCACCTTACATAATGCTTACAAGTGAGCTTTCAAGTAAGTAACCATCTGCTCTTATGACCAGAACAAGAAACATTTCTCCCACTCAAAGTTTCTGCTCGTCTTTCATACTGTCCTTGTCACTGTGTGTCTGATGTACTGGAGTTTTCAGAGTTTTCAGATGTCTTCAGAATTCAAAACACTTTTGGATGAAGGTTTGTACAACTGCTTCAGTATAATTATAATATTCCCTAGCCATGAATACAGTGTTTTATTATTATTTCACCTGTTGCAAGCTGAACTGCAAATCCTCTCTGGCATACACTCAACCTTGAGTTGGGCCACATTGACTTAGATAAAGTAAGAAAAGGGTCCCTCACTGGATAACTGAGTCGACTTATTATTACAAGTTAAAACATTTTTACTGTAAAAAATCTCCCCCTATTCTTACTAGGTGCTAAATCTTTGTCTGTGTGTTTGTCTGTTTATTTGTCTGCAAACTCTGGTTGTTAAACTCTTAATAAACTTGGCACACAGTTATAACACCTCCTATTATTTTAATTTCACAGCAGTAACGTCTCAATTATGTCCACAAAAGCTAATTTTTGCATTTTTTTCATAAATCATCATAAATCTTACGAACAACATGAACAGACCAAATTTGCCAATGCATAGGTAACTGATGAAACACACTGCATTAGAATCAAATGAGATAACAGTGCAGACTGAATATTATTATTATTATTACTAATTACTTACTTTTTCTTTTTTTAGGGTGGTGGATGGTGGGTGGTTTAGTGCTTCTTTTAGGTTTTGGAGGGCTGGACTGAGATCGTTTGTGGGCTGGTTCCATTCCTTGGGCAGTATTTAACCCATGTTTGCTGTACCATGAGTAAAAATGTAGGTATAAAATCAAACAGTTGAACATCAGTGACATAGGAGTGTGGTAGTTAGCACTGTCATCTCACAGCAAGATGTTTCTGGGTTTCAAATATGCTAACTTCACATAGAAAGGCCCCACTCCCATGGAGCTAGCATGTTCTCCCTGTGTCTGCGTGGGTTCTCACTTTAGCTTCCTCCCAGAGTCCAGAGACTGGGGGGAGGAGCTTCTAAGTAGATGTGAATATTTGTCAGTCTCTGTGTGTTACCCTGTGTCAGACTGGCGACCTCTCCTATTCTGTTTGTAATACTATGTTAATATATTGTGGTGATAAGATGCCAATGAGTGATAAAAACAATGGATTTCTCTAGGGTCATAAATTGTGGAAACATTTAGGATAATGCAATCATAGGACTTAATGGAAGGTATAACATTGGTCCAGTCATGTTTGGACATTTTAATGCAGCATTGCTACATTTACTTTTACACCTAAGCAGCATAATAGGCAGAAAAGTTTTAAAAATTCATAGAAACACAAGTCATTCTATGAGGTATTTTTTTCCATTAATTGCTAAACTTTTAATTCCTTATCAAAGTTTTTTATGGTTCCAATCAAATACCTTTTAAAGTTAACAGAGCTGTTCCCCACTTGATTTTATAGTAAATGCAGCTGCTATGGGTTTAGTCTCTACCTGACAAAACACATTACACTGTTGGGGTGTATGTATGATGTAGCTTGGGGAGATAAGGTGGCTTGAAAAAGAGATGGCAATTGAACTGTCCAAAAGCATTAAAATAACATGTTCTGCTACTGCTGTCAGCTCTGCCTTATTTCCCAGAAGTCTCCTTTAGGTTTGCACTCAAGTTTAATAGGATTTTACTCTCATTTTAGAAGACCTTACTGAGCTAAATTAATATTAATGGAAAATCTCCAGTGGTTACATTATTCAGAGTTACCAGGCTTATTTAAGAGTGGACTTTTCCTTAAATGGAATATGCACAACTGACATACATAAGGACGGAGGCTGATGAAAAGCCAAAGGAAGACACAGAAGGTATAAAAAAGAATATATATATATATAGGCATGTTTCTACATCTTGGTGTCCCTCCTGGCCCTTTGACCTAAATTACTCCCCATGCTCCATCTCAGTACTCCCTCAGTGGTCCACTCTGTCAGCATTAGGAGCTGTGCCTCATCTGCTCACTGGTTAGTGATGTCCCAGTGCTGCAGCCTGCGGTGGAATAAGCTCTTACAAGGCTGCACAGAGAGGAGATGGATTTAGATGGAGGAAGATATAAAAAAAAAAAGTGTCTGCCCCAAACAAGCTTCACTCCTTTGTGTCATCGCTGTCAGAGCAGCCCTCAAAAGTTATTCAGGCTCTTTTATTAAGACATGCCCAGATTGCTGTGTGCAGTGACCATGTCCATTTTAGTTAAAATTTACATTTTAACTGATATGTTTTCTGAAGCTTGATTAGTTATAGCCTAATGGCGATTTATATTTACAACAGCATGTAGAGTATACACCCTGTGCACTTGTGAAATTGTGGCCACAGCAGGTAGCTCGCATTTTGGACAATTTCTTTTCTTTCTTTCTTTCTTTTTTTTTTTTTTAAAAAAAAAAAGAAAAATAAATTTTTTGAAAGTGTGCAAGATAAAATTTTATGGGGCTGCATTTATGTGTGAGCCTGTTTTGGTGCTCCTCCAGTAAAGGTAGCTACTGCTCATTGTGGTTGAAAGTAGTAATGTTTTGTCTCATTCTGTCTCTTCACTCACTCTGCCTGCACTTTCATTATCATTGCGTGCGCACTGATGCACTGACGCGTGAAACAATCCATTTAGCTGTTAGCGTGTTCTAAAGATGAAGCAGTCTATAGCTGATTATTTAGAGAAAGAAAACAATGAGGAGAGAGAGAGGCAGAGGCTGATGAAGAGGGAGAGCCGACAAGAGGCTC
Organism: Archocentrus centrarchus; assembly: GCF_007364275.1. NCBI lineage: Eukaryota > Metazoa > Chordata > Actinopteri > Cichliformes > Cichlidae > Archocentrus > Archocentrus centrarchus. Next base: position 784,623 of record NC_044363.1, on the reverse strand, counting down.
CGACTCAAACATAACTGATAGTAAGAGTGCAGCCAGGGAAATCCTGACTAACTCAGTAAAGCGGCACCCTTTGCTGGGTGTATGAGGGAAATTCTGTTCTCTGTGTGTGTCTGTTGTCATATTGTCAGCAATCTGGCTAATCTATTGCAAGAAACACTAAACTTGTCTCACAGATGGTGAAACAGAGAGCAGAGGAGAGAAGCAAAACAGCAGTGGAAATCGACACAATGCTGAAATTAAACGAGCACACAAAATAACACCAATCAAATACTATAAATATTTGGTTTTTGCTGGCACTTTCTGCACGCAGTGGACTGCAGTCTGTCATTTCGAAGCCTCAATTTTTGCATTTTGGCTGCTGCTGTTTGTCTTTCGGAGGCAGACGTGACAAGATCATGTGCTGGTGCGACCAACTTCAAGTTGCTGTAACCAGAGATGGACCAAACCTTCATGTGAGGCTGCATATAAGGATTATTTTCTGTATGAATAAATTTGTTGTGGATTTTTGTGTACTATGAGTTTAAGTGTTTAGTCTGTTAGAGATAATAAAAGCAGAAAAATGACATTTGCAGGTTCCCACAGCCCAGTGTGTGAAAAAGATAGTCAGTTTGTAGTGATATAGTTCAGAAAAAGAAAAGTCTACACATTGTTTGGCTCTAATTTAATAATTTAATTCTCTAAAGCAATTTTACAAAGGCAGCATTTTGATCCATGATCCAGTACCTTATTGAGTCCTATGGATTGAAATGTTGCCTTTGTAAAATATTCATTCAAGCCAAACGGTGTGCAGAAATTTCTCATTGTGGCTTGTTTTGGTCTTTCACCTATGCTTTTATTTATTTATTTTGCAGTTTTTATTTTCTCAGTCTGTAGTGATATAAAATAGAAAAGAAAAATACAAAATGAATGTAGTCTCAAACAGAAATCAAGCACATATTGGTGAGTATGTTTGGTGTCATCGGTCATGCAAATCGCAGTGGCAGTCACTTCAGATGAATGAAGACTTTTTTCAGCATGTTTCCTCTTTAGGAGAACAGAAACCTTCTGTGTATCGTGCGGTGGAAGCAGCTTTGGTGTTAGAGAAGAGTTTAAAGCCCACATAAACAGATAAACAGCCACCGTGATCTTGGACCGTACTAGAAGGTTATTGCACAGATCACCAACAAGCCTTTGTTGAGGGCAGAAATAGCCCAGGGGTTGAATGACTGTTCAAACACACAAACACAGATTGATGCCTTTGTGTTTTTCATGAACAAAGGAAGACAATACACCGCAGAGATTACCTCTGAGATGAAATACTACATGAAATGGCAACAGAGCAGCTGAGCCTGTCGGCATTTTGATAGCTCAACAGAGCAGCCCCCCGCCATATTTTTTTTTTTCTTGTTTCCCTTTACCTCCTCCACCTTCCCCATATGTCAGACAACATAAAGACTTGTTGCTCTTCAAAGGTTAGGCTAATAAAGAGCGCACACAGCTCTGCTGACAAAACCGCAAATGTCAAAATGGTTAAAAAGTGAGCTTTTCTAAACATAGCTCTTAACTTTTACATGGGGAGCTGAACAGTGGGTGGTGTTCTGATGGAGTCGGGGTATTATGGGAGATGAGGCGAGTGTCTCTCCTGTAATTTATCACCTCTGCAGCCAAGGAAGCGAGTGTATTAAGAGTAGGAATTGACTGGCTAAGCACAGACGAGAACACACACGGCTTAAGAATTTGCAAATCTCAGTATTTGTGCTTAAAATATGATTATTTTGTTATAATTCAACTCCAGACCTCTAATACCACAATCTTCAGTGAAAAAGAACAGGTGGCATTTTTAAAAATATATCTTTGTTTTAGCGTGAATGGATTTAAAAAATAATGCTTGTTGAGATCTTGCTATGATTCATGCCGCTCAGTCAGAGAACAATGGGATAGCCTTCTTTTGAAAGGTAGACCAGAAGTCAGTAGTAACTGGATATAGTCACAATATTTGGTACTGTAATAATGGTTAAGTGGTAAGCTGGCAAGCCACATCATTATAATGTTTTGAGTTGCTACCTGCTGAAGCCATTGTTTACCCTGGCTTCACAGTCTGCCAGAAATCACTGGCTTCAAAACCTCAAATCCTGGAGTCCTCAATTACAGTAAAAAGCTTAGACATTATATCATGTGCTTAAGAGTTAATGCCACTTTGCTCCTCAGTTTCCCGTTATTTACACTTAACACCTAAACATGCTGCTTTCTCAAACAGATGCAAGGTGATCGCAAGAAAAGCAGTTTATTAGTTTAAAGGGTGAGTTTTTGTCATACGTGGACTTAGATTAAACATGGCCAGACTTTCAAATGATGACATCAGCATGCAAACGAGTGCATAACACATTTATTAGACCACCATCCAGTGTAAGGTTTATGCCACAGCTGCTCTAAATCAACATTATAGGTAATGGTCAAAATCACTGTTTTATATTTCTGTAATGGTTAATCCACTTGCATGGACAAGCTCTTTAATCAAAATGATATGCAGTATTTTTTAATGCTAAAACGTAATTATTGTTTTTAATCCATGAATTTTCAAATTTACTATTTAAAAAAAGCATAAAAAATAGTAAAGCACACTTATTATTTTTTAAATAATTATAGTGATTGCATTCCTGAAGAGAAAATTAGTTTTAGTAGTTGACTGGTATGCTTGATTAATTTCTAACTGCTTAGAGAAGTCCAGTGTGCCGTTACATTTCTAAAACATGTTTTATCTTGTTTTTATGACAGATTGTCTAATAAATTTGTTAAGCACCGTATGTGCAAAGCTCAGACTAAAAGGCTTGGCTTCAATCAGTTTTTTTCTACTCCTGGTTCTGTATGATGTCAGAGAATGGAAATATCCCTAACATGGTCACGTGAGGCACACAGCCCTGGTCGTGAGGACAAAAGCCCCACCCACTTGCTATCACATGACTGCTGAAACATGTGGTGGGGGAAGGGGGTGGGGGATTCTTCATTAAAATGTGTGTGCAGTGAACAATGAGCAGCTTTACACAGGGTATTCACTATGGCATATGAAACAATATAACTATTGGATTTCTTTTTCTTTATTTGGTCACCTTATGAAAAGTTAGTGCAGCAGCACAGTCCCCCATTTAGGTTCAGTGCCGGTTAAGAATAGCAGAATTTCTCATTTGTGGTTGATGGTAATCCTTTTTTTTATTGATAATCCTCCTTTTTATTTTGTGAGGACTGCATATTGTAAAATCCTGAACTGTTGTAATTTGAAGGCTATAGTGATTCAGATTCAGCTCTAAAGCACACATTTGTCAGTGTAGTGAATGCATGAATGCATGAACAGATAAGCCTACTAGTGCGTGTGTGTGTGTGTGTGTGTGTGTGGCTACATGGGGAGAAAATGGCTTTAACCTTCATGCCTACGCGATCATCACCACTCCGTAAATGTCACTCCATCTGCCTCCCCACCACTCCCTACATCTCTGTTTACCTCGCTTTCTCTCTGATTCACATAATCTCTTTATCTGTCCTCACTGTCATCTCTTTATCCATCGTTTTTTTTCCCTCTCTGAATTCTGTTTTCCGCACAGACTTTCGCTTCCCTCCTCATCTCCTTTGCCTCATTCCTTCTCCTCTTTCCTTTAACTCTACACTCTTTCTCCCACCTCCTGTTCTTTTAGAAATACCCTACAGCCATGCTTTTCACTTTCCCCTCAGTCATGACACGCCCGCCCCAACACACACACACACACACACACACACACACACACACACACACACACACACACACACACACACACACACACACACACACACACACGCACACACAGACCTTTTCTTCTCATGTTCTTCCTCATACCTGTACAAATAGCAGCCTCTTTTTTGGCTTCAACTTACTGCTTCTGTGTTTTCTGTGTCTCTCGTACACACATTATTGTAGAACCCCTCTGTCAGCATCCTCTTCTCCCATGTCTTCTCCATCCTTTTTTTTCCTCTTTTTATTTTGCCTACTCGATTCTGCTCCTTCAGCCAGGGTGGATCAATATTTCTCAGGCTCTCAGTCTGAGGCTTGAGAATGAGGCACCGAGAGACTGAAGAGGGAGAGAGAGCTGACAGGGAGAGAAAAATGGTGAACAGAAAGGAGAGGAGAGGAGAAACAGTATTGGGGAAAAGGGAAAAGAAAGAAGGATGGAAATGATAAATTGTATAAAAAGAAAGACAAAGGGAGAAGGAGGGACAGAGTAAGAGCAGTTATTTCTCACTTTGCATTATAATTAGCTGACATATTAGCATATATAGTATGTAAAGGGTTGGATAATGGCTATATATATATATATATATATATATATATATATATATATATATATATATATATATATATAATTTAAGTAATTTCAAAAGAGAGGGCATTAGAGAATTTTTTTTTTTTTTTAAACTCCACAACAAAGAAAACTGTTGGTCACTTTGTGTAATTTCCACTCAAAGACCAGTCGCGCACTATCACAAACTACATGAACAACTCCTGTGTTTTGCAAGGTGAAACTTCAGATTTCCTCAGTGGCGTCTGGTGGAGTGTAATGCCTTCATTTCCTCATCGGAAAGTGTTCTCTGACTGCAGGTAAAAGGTGAAAATGTTCTAAATCTAACATGCACTTAAATCAATATCGATTTATTTTGGGAAACTAAAATCAGCTTTGTTGCTCACTGTGACCACAATAATGCTTTCGTTTCTGTGCCGGTTGGTGCTCCTGCCTCCTTAGGGGGAACGCTCTATCCCCAACTGAGAGAAAACCGTTTACCCAGTGAAATGGTTACTATCTGAAAGAAATTTGTAGCATGGCTTTACCGAGATTGCTACAAATTGCAGCAGCTCCTCAAACTGCTCTTAAATATTTTTGCATTCCTCTGTCTCTGTTTAAAAAAAAAGTGCTTTTGACCTCTCAACCCTTTGGTTTTGTGGAAATTGTAAGATATATCTTGTTTTGCATAAATTCACAGCCTAAGCATATATCTAAATATGGATTTTGTTGCAGAAATGGCCACAGTTATAGGTTACCCAGTATCATTGGGTTTCTGTAAGCAAAGCAGGAGGTATTACAGTGTCAAATCAATGCAATAATTTAAAAGGAGCCATAAAATTAGCACCAGCAGTAAATTTACAGAGCATCCTGACAAGCAGTTTTTTGCTTTCTCATTGTGGAGTATATAGTGTGCATTGATAAGATAATAAATGTATTAATTTGAAGATTAATCTGAAATATAGCAATGAATGTAAAGTACATTAACTCAAATTAATTGCACATATTTGGAAGGACATCTAGACTTTGTGTTTCCAGATGTATCAATATAGTTAAATCATTGCAGTTTCTACATCACGATCCACGTAGAGCATTTCATACATAAGCCAAGCATCTAAGTGTTATTTCAAAAATGTTTTTTCTTTGTGCATTACCAGCTTACAGATAATTAATAACTTGTGACTATAGTTGTCTTAATTACTTCAGCACAACACACAACTTCATGTTTATTTTGTATATGCAGAATTTTCTTATTCTTCACAGGAATGGAGACATTTAAAAAAAAAACAATCCAAATGCCTGGGCTCAGACTTAGGGATCAGGTGAGAAGCTTGGCCATTTGGGAGGGCCTCAGTGTGTAGTTCCTCCACATCGAAAGGAGCCAGTTGAGGTGTTTTGGACATCTGACCAGAATGCCTCTTGGGCACCTCATAGGTGAAGTGTTCTTCAGGGCAGACCGAGGACACGCTGGAAAGACTGCATCTCTCGGTTGGCTTGGGTATAGCTTGGTGTTCCCCCCGAAGAGCTGGAGGAGGTGGCTGGGGAGAGGGAGGTCTGGGGGTCTCTGCTTAGACTGTTGTCCCCCATAACCCAGTAGACTCAGTAGATTCAGTAGACCAGGAATTTCCTATTGTCCAGTTTTGATGAGCCTGTCTGAATTGTAGCCTCAGTTTCCTGTTCAGGAGTAGCACCTGGTGTGGTCTTCTGCTGCTGTATCTCATCTGTTTTAAGGTTTGAAGTGTTGTGCATTCAGAGATGCTCTTCTGTGTACCTTGGTTGTAATGAGTTGTTATTTGAGTTACTGTTGGCTTCCTATCAGCTAAGAGCAGTCTGGTCATTCTCCTCTGACCTCTGACATCAACAAGGTATTTTGACCTAGAGAACTGCTGCTCACTGGATATTTTCTCTTTTTTGGACCATTTTCTGTAAACCCTAGATGGTTGTGTGGGAAAATCCCAGCAGATCAGCAGTTTCTGAATTACCAGCCTGTCCGGCACCAACAAACATTCCACATTCAGAGTAACTTAAATCACCTTTCTTTCCCATTCTGATGGTTCAATTGAACTTCTGCAGGTCCACTTAACTATGTCTACATGCCAAAATGAACTGAGTTGCTACCATGTAACAGCTGGTATGATATTTACCATAAGTAGTGGAAGAGGTATACCAAATAGCGCATATACACGGCTACAATGTTAGATGCCCATATTTCACATGACTCACCAATGCTTCAAATAATGAGGTATGTACAAGTAAGAGTCATCACTGCAGTTGGCTGCCCCTCCCTGAGCCTCCCTCTGCTGGAGGTTTCTTCCTGTTAAAAGGGAGTTTTTCCTTCCCACTGTCGCCAAGTGCTGCTCATAGGGGGTCATTTTGATTGTTGGGGTTTTCTCTGTAATTATTGTAGGGTCTTTACCTTACAACATAAAGTGCCTTGAGGCAACTGTTGTGAATTGAGTCTATATAAATAGAATTTAATTTAATTTAATTAAAGTAATGTGCTTTTGATGTGATAACAGCAGCCCATTTGGAAGAAAGTTGTGGCCTTAAAGTGGGTGGAGCTAAAGCAGCTTCCTTTAGACACAGGCTGAACTGAGGGGCCCAGTCTAAGATAAATAATTTTGATCAGTACATTATGCAGAGCTTCGCTAGTGGAAGTGTAAAATTATAGAGCTGGAAATGAGCACATTAGGTGCGCTTTAAATTCTTTCATTAATTTTAAACATGATTAACTTTTTAAGTTTGACTTTCAAAACACAATATCCAATCAGATTTAGCACAGCTGGCAGCAGTCACAGAGATGATTTTTTTCCTGTCATTTTTGACAAAAACAGCCCAAGTGGTATGCAGATATAAACATTAATAAATTTGCAGATCCTTCCACGCATATTTCTATCTTACCCGTTTTTTTTATTTGCATATACTCTCCAGAGAAGAATGCAGAATGAGATTAAAGTCTGCCAAAACCAGCTCAAGCACAACAGATCTACTTCTTATAGTCCAAAACAAGGATGGAGAGGAAGCAGAACTTGAGTGTGCGCTTGTCTCATGAATAATTCGAACTTTCAAAATTAGGAGATGGGCAGCATAATCCCTAAGTTATCAAGCACTTCTAAAATATGGAGCTGGAACCAATTTTTTTTAAATGTATGCAGCTTCGTCTCCGTTGTTTTTTTTCCCCCCTCTGCTTTTAAAGCTTGGGAAAATGCAAACATGTCTTCTAAACATTTTAGCACGCTCGAGCCGAAACTTCACAGAAATGTGTTGCACACAAGTTATGTTGTGTAAGTTGAAGCAACCTTTCATAACTCCGGCTCAACGTGCTGCTAAAATTTAGTGTGCTGTGGTTTTTCCCTCTGGTGGCCTTGGGCATCATGGGACAGCATCGTGACAGTCTCATCTATCTTTCTCTGTTAGTTTAACCCCCCCCCCCAAAAGCCTATTATTCACCTAATGCTGCGACACGTAAGGTTACTGTGTGCTAAGTGAGATGGACAGAGAAAGCAGCTTCTTATATAAGTCTTCTTAATCGAAACAAAGCCAGAAAAATTGTCCCATCTGATTGGAAATGGGTCTTGTTGCGCGCACACAAACACCTGTTGTGTTTCATCCAGTTTTAAATTGATTTATTTTGCTCTTCCCCAACATTACCGATCAGTGTGATTTCACAGCGCCTCCTGTTTGATGGCTTTATTTCTTCAAATTCTGCCTTCCACGGCAGTGTTGTCTGATAAACAGTCATGCAAATCGCGTCGTTTAATTGAGAGAACTGAATTGAGACTTAATGACACGAGAGTGCCGGAAAACTATTTTTGACAGGGTGACTAATGACAGCTGTAGAAATCCATTTGGAATATTTCTGATGTGTGAATTTTGAACATCACCTGAAAGGACAGAAGCTCCGCCAAGCTCGCAGTGGCTCCCACTTTAACTGCCATTCATCTGAAAATGGACTTCACAGTTGTTTTGTAATGTAGTCACAGCTATTCATGTGTGACCTGCCCACACACTACTCATGCACACGCAGAGTTTAGTGGCTCAGGGAGCTGTGCTGTGTGATAAATGGCTGTAGTATATCTGCTTGCATGACTGCTTGATTGTCTGTACATCTTACCATTGTACCACACCATCACACACACACGCACACATACACTGGCACCAGAACATGGACTTACAATGTGTGAAATAGGGAATGTGGGTGAGCGACTCTCAGAGGGACGGTCATGTCTCACTCATCCCTGTTGCTCATCTCCAACCTGCTGTCTCACGCGCTTATGCGCAAATCCGATTGAGGTATTCGTTTCATTTCTGCCGCTATACTTTAGCTCGAGGACAATGGCAGCACCCTATCTTCCTGTCTTTATCACTATCTCACAAAAACACACACATAATCTTTTGTACGGGCGTCCATCTTTCAGGGTCGGCGCTCACTCAGAAGCTGTCAGACGCACTTCCTTTTCCTCGTAGATCACGCCGGACTGCCTAAATGAGCTACTCAACACGTACTTACTCGTGTGGCGGCGCATAAACAGTTTTACGCACGTTCACTCATATCCATAAACACAAAGAAATAAGCCTCTTTGGTGTTTTGGAATTCAGTCTGCATCAAATAACATAATGGCACCAGTTGGTGTGGTACAAACACACTGATATGAATGTACATCAAAACATGGCAAAATACACTATTGTAAAAAATATAATCCAAGCAATGGACTGGGCTCTCTTACCCATTCCCATTACATCAGATGAAGTTTATTATGTCGTTATAAAAGATAAAAACTTACTTTGAGAAAACACTGATGACACTTCCTGATTCTTGTGATCGGCTAAAGAGCTCGTTCACTTTGTGCACATTTTTGCCTGTTTCATTACCTATAGGCTTTGCTTATCTGCTGATACCAAATATGGATCTGATGCCAGTGTTAAATAGTTTCCTGTTGTCCAGTTTTTGGTGAGCTTGTGTGACCTGTAACCTCAATTTCCCGTTCTTAGCTGACAGGAGTGGCGCCTGCTGTGGTCTTCTGCTGCTGTAGCCCATCGGCTTTAAGGTTCAGCATATTGTTCAGAGATGCTCTTCTGCATAGTGGTCATTTGAGTTACGGCTGCCTTTTCACCCAGAGATCTGCTGCTCTGGATATTTTCTCGTGGTTGTGGTTGTGTGGGCGAAAAGTCGCAGCAGACAACAACCATGCCACATTCAAAGTCTCTAAAAATCACCTTTCTTCCCCCATTCTGCTGCTCCGTTTGAACTCCAGCAGGTCATCTTGACTGTGTCTACATGCCCAAATACATTGTGTTGCTGCCGTGTGATTGGCTGATAAGACATTTGCATTAACAAGCAGCTGAACAGGTGTACCTAACAAAGTGGCTGGTCAATGTATATGCTTTTTGAGCACATTGAAGGACAATAAAGGGGAGGGAAAAAAACATCCTCTCATGCTTAACCTGTCTGTTCCCTAAATGTCAGACACAGCTGCACAAATACAGTTCAGTGTTCAATAATACAAAACACAATCAGGATTGTTTTTGTCATTTTCATCTCCTCTGACTTTTTATTTCGTCTCCCTTGCTGCGCGGACCTTGTGCGCTCCTCACGGTCCATTTTGCATCCATGTTCAATGTTTTGCAGATGTGTAAGTGTGGCGTTTGGGTGCGCCCGGATGTGGCCATCGGGAGAAGTGGAGCCAAAGTGAAACCTTACATAACCGGCTTCAAAGAGAGCTGCAGTCAGCCCACAATCCAGACACAGAATAACGCAAAGGAGAGGAAGAAGAAAACAGTTTCACAGAGGGGATGATAAAAGGACGAGGCTGTATAAAAGAGACAGGGTGTAAACAACTGGAGGTCTGAAATATTCTTAGCCACGGCTTTGTGGAGAATGGATGATTATAATAAATTTTAATATCTGAAAAAGTACACACAAAGGCCTCATTAGGCTTTTTTTTTTATTATTTGAAAACTAGCAGATGTCTTTGTTTTAGTCCAATGTTAATTTCTTCTGTCTGTTTCGGGTGCATTATAATAACACGCTGCTACTTTTAGCATCTACAGGTACAGTCGGTGCGTGTGGGGGGTAAACGGGGGTTGATGGGTTTGGGGTTTGATTCTCCAGCAAATTGCTCACGCTCTCATCACTGCAGTTCTTTTGATTGGGGGCAAAAAAAAGGCCTCAAAATGTCAGGAAGACCAGTCATTTCTCCCCCCCCCCCCAACAGCTTGATTCTCACCGCTCAGCTCCTCGCCCGCTCGTTGCAGAAAGGTGTCAATCAAGCTACACTTTTACACTTTTTCTCAGCATGTTGCTGGTAATGGTTGCTTGATTTTTTTCTTTTCTTTTTTTCTCCCCCATTTTGTCACGACCCCCAACCAAACCTGAAAAAAAAAATGACTCGCTCCTGTTTCTTTGAGAGGCAGCTCAGTATTTAAACTTTTCGCTACATAATTTTGATGTGCATCAATCAGAGATGTGTGTTTAGTTGTTTGGTGATGCCTATAGCCAACCTTGAACTTATCTTACACAGTAATTAGTCAGTCCGGGGCTTTATTTTTCTCTCATGTATTTTAGGTTTTTTGTTTGTTTGTTTTTTAAATCTGCTTTATCCTCTTCTGTAACAAAAAAAAAATCTGAACGCAGTGTCCACGTCCCATTGTCTTCAAGTTAGAGATGGAGTTCACTTGGGTCTTCACTGCTGCTGTTTCTAATAATCAAGTTCCTTTTTCAATGCTGACTTTCTGCTCTCAGGATGTTTTTTTTACGAACACAAGTTATACACACAACCTTTGCTTTTTTAACGTGCCGTAGATGATGTCATACATTTCACCCTGCAGATTTTTAAGTATGACCGGAAACATTTGAGAAATCAGCTCGCATGTTGTAGGTACTAATTAAATTCTTGTAACCTTTTGCTTTTAGGTCATTAATCTTGGAAGTTTCCATTAAATTAGTCACCTTAACTCAATTTGCTGCTTGGAGCCAGCTGTCAGGCCTTTTCTAATAATTAGCACAGGTAAGTACCCAGACAGTGTTTATGGAGGAATTCTTTGTTTATGTCTGAAAAAAGTCAGCAACACTAACATGTTTCACTTTTTAACATTAACACAGGTCTTAGATACAACATCCGCTGTACTTTTTGACTGTGTGGCAGAACATTACCACACTGATGTTGAAGTTTTAAGGGTTCATGTGTCAGTTGAGCTCAACATTTAGCTGCTGCAGGACTGTTGTGAACTTTTGTGAAAACACGTTGTCCACATGATGAATCCTTCTGGCCTAAGCACACGTGTCTCTGTGTGACAGTTCTGTGCTTGAAGCACCTGTTTATCATGTGTCCCTTTGCAAATTTTAATTTGGCCCACATATCACTTTTGGCAAACCCACTTTTAACAGTGATCTTCACAGCGATGCGTGCCCCCCCCCCCCTCCCCAGTTCATGCAAAACAGGACAGACAGGCTAGCTACCAGAGAGCGCAACAAAAAAGGAAAACTGATGCTGGGATAGTGTAAACAGACACACGTGTGTTTGTTTACCATGAGACGGTTTCTGTCTTCAAAGAACATAACTTTCATCATTATTCTGTTGTTTGAATCCACACACTAGTAAAGATATGGGGCCATAGATGAGGCTTCAGAAAGTTAAAGAAATAAAAAAAAAGAGTCATGTGATTATGGTACAACAGTCTGTGTTTGTGTGTGTGTTTGAGGCCAGTCTCAAAGTGATGTGTGTGGCCAGTTTCACAGCAGATGGCTGAACTGTATATGTATATTACATGAACTGGGATTTTTTTTTATTTTTTTTTATTAAATTTCTTACCCAACTTTTGAGATGCTTTTGCCTTTCTTGGGCCTTTGAAACAGGCTTGGTAAGTAGACATATGTGCATATAAAGATGCATTAGATTGCTTTATAATCAGGGTGTATTTGGTGTTATTAATTGCCCACACTATGAAAGTGAGGCTCTCACAGCGAGGCTGTGAAACGGGCTGTTGTAGACAAATACATTTTTTTTGCGGGCTGGTTGAGAGGTTTACATGGACTAAATCAAAAAAGGCTCCATGAAACATACTTTCAAGATTAAAATGAAAGCATTTCAGGCTATATACAGTCTCTGCACTTAATATGATTTTCCCAGCATGGCCCTGAATCTGACACCTCTGATCGATACCATCACCCCTAACCCCCCCTGCCTATACTGTAAATCTGACACAATGTAACACATCCTGGATTGAAAGGGGCCAGTATAGCACCGGGCAGTGTTAAAGTAACAAAATGCTAAATGTGAAACTGGGAGGGTCAGCTCTTGATCTTTTTATAATTCCTGCCTAAAATCTCTTAACTCAAAACTCCTCCTCATACTTTTTTAACCTGTGTTGTCTTCATAGTTAGAACAACAGGCTGCGTTACTCAGCTCTAAGAGTTGTGGTAATATTTTGTTACAAGCTTTTTATTTTGAAATCTCCTGGTTGGAGGTGAAGTGTTTCTTGGATTTTAGTCATATATCTGTCCAATTCTTAGCGGGTAATTGGCATTCAACATTCACCTTGTAGTGTGTACACTGGCAGTATTTTCACTCTGATAAAGTTCAGATACTTTCAGTAAGTCAATGTTATATAAGTTATTTTTTTTTCATAAATCCTTCAGAAAAAAAAAAAAAATGGTTCTCTGCCAAACCTCAAGTTCAAAAAGTGGATTTATCAGATGAAAGCCAAAGTGATGAAAGGTGAGGAGTATCTTGCTGTAGTACTTATTTTCTGAGCACCGAGGTGAAGAGTATTTTCTACAAACGCTCACCTTCTGAAAGATGAGGTGAAACCGTATGCGTACATAGCATTTGCTAGAACTAGAAAAAGCATTTGTCTTTTATTCTGCGATATCTGTGCTGGACGTGACTGCAGCGATCAGAAAACTGACAGGTGGGTGGACGATAAAAGGAAGATGATAATCAAAGTGGGTGATGAAGTTTGTTTTTTTTTTTAGTTCTCACTTTGTGGTGATGAGGAAGAAGTCTACAAAGACTTGATGACAAAGAACCCACTTGATCATAGCGAGCTTCCTTGAATGTGATACAAGCAGTTCATCAATGAATAAAAACAAAAACCATCCAGAGCTGCTGATGGAGAGAGGGCGAGAGAAGGGTATTTTTTTTCTCCTCTGTGCGGATCTCTTTGTCTTTCCGTCTTGTTCCATTCTTGTCTTTCTCTTCGCCAGTCTTTTAATTTACCAAAAAAAAAAAAACAGCCTGTGGCCAGATGGGGATCAAATTACATTCACCTTTTACCTGCATTCCTCTGCGCAATTAGTGTCATGCTTACTTGTCATTTCAAACTGACACACTGCTGTTGTGTTATGTAATTATTTGCCCGCCTGGGGAATAACGCTGTGGTTTACCCACTAAACAATGCACACAAACACATCCACGCATTCAAAAAACCCTCTGAAACACTAAAGCGCCTGTTCTCGATTTTACCTGAAACATGTTTAACATGCTTTTGACATTCCAGGGTCCTGCTGTCTAATTAAAGGTGTCTTTGTGTGTCTTTCCAAAAAAGTTCTAATTGACTAATGTTGTGCGGCAGCCCGCTGAGCCCTCGCTGCTGAGAGCTCAGCGTTAACATTTTGAGGGTTTGAGCATCAGGACCCAAACCTGCCGTTCGTCCTGTAGGTGTTTTCTTCTTTGCCTGTGCTTTTTTATGGTTGGAGGAAAGGGCTGGGTCCTGTTCTTCAAACCACGGAGGCCTTATTAATCCACATTCTCTTTTCCCCCCCACCTCTTCCCACCTTCCACCTCCTTCCCCTTCCACCCACCCAGCTTCCAAAAAAAAAAAAAGTCAGACTCAGGAACAAATAGGAGAGAGAAAAAAAACAGGGACCATAAACAGTGGCAGCCATTTTCTTCTGCAGGGGGAGAGGAGGAAATCCAAAAACAGTTTTCTTTGATCTTGTGTCTTTTCTTGTAATAAATCTGTGTCTGTGATGCCTTTTGTTTTTGTTTTTGGTGCTCTTTTTAAAGAAAAAAAAAAATCACACAATAAGCAAACATGAACTCTTGCTGATTTGTCCTTTTTGCTCTTGCTTCTTTTCTTTTTTTGATATTCTTTTTTTTTCGGTTTTTGCCAGTAATCTTTTTTGAAATTTTCTCTTTTCTCTTTTTCCCCCCTTTTTTTCTTAACCCTAGGTCCGCTCACAAAAAAACACGATGAATCTTCAATGAACAAGCCTCGAGACGAAGGTATTTTTGTTGCATGTTTTTCCTTTTTTCTTGTTTTGAAGTCTTTTTGGGGGATGTGTACATGCTGTACAGGAAAGCACACACACACACACTCAAACACAGGTGAAACATCTTTTAGGTGGGACTTTGGATATGAGATGCATACCGATGTGTTGGTGTAAGTCTATGTGCTGACCGCTGCAATTAAAAAGCTGTCTTTCATATGCAAATCATTAGCCTCACGTAACCTTGGATGATCATAACGGCTGGCTAATGGAACCTAGATACCCATTATTAGGCTATCTCAAGTGTTTTCAGAGGTCCTTTTCCCGCTCTCAAATAATAGCCGGCCACCATCATCACCGCCGTGCCCTTGAAAATACATTGGCCAACTAACAACATTGTCCCCCAAAACCAAATTGTTGTCAGGAATTTGAGCAACAAAGCACCTATTGAGACCAGCTTACACAATGAGGTGCATTATTATTGCGCCTCAACCTCCAGCTCAAGGATCAAATTGCTATTGAATAAGGAACTACACAAATATTAAGCAAGCTCTATTCCAAGTCACTGATGATAACATCAAATCAAGTTAGGTTAGGGTAAAAAAAAAAAGGGGGGGGGGGGGGGGGGACATACAAGGACACTCAGCCCCGCTTTGGAAGATTTAGGCCTAATAGGCTGTTGGAATAAGGACACAAAACTCTCAGCCTGCTTTTAATTTATCTCCTACCTGCAGCAGTGATACCACAGAGGTGATTTTATCTGCACTTTCATCTGCCGCCCTTCCCCCCCGCACACACACACACACACACACACACACACACGCAATCTTTCCTTATTCTTTTGGACTTGTTTCTTGGAGAAAAAGATGACTGATGATATTTTGATGCATATTTCTCTTTATGCTATTTTGAGGGTTGTGCGGTGGAATCTTTTTCTTGCTCTTTGATTTGGGGTCTTTTTTGAAGTTGGGAGTCGGAGGAAGTTTGACACAGGAGGATTTTCTTGGTGATCAAACACGGCTGGCACAGACACAACTTTTTTGAGCTGCCACAGTCAGGAACGCAGTCCAAACAGTCAAGGCCAGTCAAGACGCGTCCCCCCCCCCCTTCCTCCTCCCTCCCCCCTCCTCTAAATATGTCTCTCATTCCTCATCGCAGTGTGCAATTAACCCCATTTGATTGGGAACTGCTAATCCCTTCACAGGAATTTAGCATCACTATACTAAACCGGAGTTTAACACCAGTAGAAGGAAAAAAACTAATCCGTCCACACAGTGAAAAACACATATAGAAAACTTGCCTAAACAAACAAACTTTTATAATCATCTTTGCTTTGGAATATTCATGCATAAAGTTGTGACTAATACAGGCAGCCTTTTAGTTACACTGGTTCAGAGCCAGGCTTTTAGAAATGTTAGGAATTGAAATCCAAATCACCCTAACAAACATCAGCCCATTAAGCATTTTGTGCACATATTTCATTCAATTATATTCCTTTTTGTAATATATCTAATGTGTATATAGAATACTGTTTCAAAGCCTTTTACAGCCACACTGAATATAATTGTTTAGGAATCCCTCCAATAAATTGTGATCATGTGTAGGGTTAGTTCAGGCAGGCCTCAAGTCAGCCTCAGCTGCAATCCCATCTCATTGCCAGCCCACATCAGCTGATGGCTCTGCTGATGCCCTTCTCTACATCCACTTTGCTGTCTCACATAGGGCACTCTAAATGAGCTTGTTTAGCCTGCTTTAGTGCTGCAGATCTGCAAACTGCTTTGCAACCCGCCTCCACCTTTCACGCTGTAGCTAACTTTTTTTGATGCCTGCCATTGATGGCTGTTCTGTACCGGAGCCTTACGCAAGACAGAGCCACGCTATTAAACAAAAGTAACTGTCCCTGGAAATATCGGTTTTCTTTTTACTAAAACTGTCCTGACAAAAATGTGTTTTTTTTTTCCCCCCAATATTTTATCCAAAGAAATGAGACTTACATAAATCCCCTCTCCACACAAAAACATGTTTGGTTTGCTGTTTATTCCCTTGGATGTTTGACCTTCACTGTTCAGAACAGTGTATGTGCAGAGTTTTTGGCATTCATCTGCCGAAGGGAGAAACCTTTTAAAGGTTTGACATGTACATGCAAGATCAATTTTAAAGCAGTTTGGAGGCCAGTCATGATTGCTTGTGCAACATACTTGCAATGTGGACAGCCAGATGTAGCCAGTAAACATTTTAAACATTAAGCCTTTATGATAGATGTAGGAGGAAGAAATCATTTTAATGATGCTATAATGATTTATTTAATGCTTTATTATTGCAGCCTTTGTTTTGAAAGCAGCAGTGGATGGTTCAGTATATTTAAAACAGAATTAGAGCTTTCAAAACCTGGCATGTGAAATTAAACTGGTCCTGTGGTTGGTAGTTACCTTAAAAGCAGTAAAAGCCAACTGGCATGTCTATTAAGAAAAAAAAAAAAAAAAAAAAAAAAAAAAAGAATTACTTGCCACTTTCAGCATCTGATACAAGTCAGAAGTTTCCTGAGTAACAATTTATTTTGATGGAGAAAAGTGCATTACCAGGAAACAATGCACAATGAAAAATGGCCTGCTACTTTATCTCCAAAAAAAACAAAACATAATGGTCAGTATGATTCAGCTGGTAATTTTTCACATTGGCATGAACCAGCTCAAAGTAAAGGCCAAAAAGAAGCAAAAGGAGCTGGTGTGTGTGAATGCAGACATTTAATGATGATCTTTAAAAGACAACAAACCAAACAAATGACACACTGCCTGCTGCAGAGGAGAGAATGTTATAATCAGTTAACCAAGTGACAGCAGGTGTGCTTCTCACACCAATGCCGCTCGCTTATAAAAAACAGAAGGGTAAGGACCAAGCAGGCAGAGCTGAGGGGGTCATCACAAGAGTTTCCATTTTACCCCAACACTAAAACACAACTAAATACGCTAAATATGCAAACTGCATTGCTCTAGCACTTTTCTTGTTTTATGATTCTAGCCTAACAGCCACTGTAGGGCTGTAGTACCATCACTTACCCTCTCTGCAACCTTCGTATACTTGGAGCATATTTGAGAGAGCCCGCTTGCTGATTGTGGTGATAATGATCAGTTCCGATACACAAATGACAGTAACATGACACTACAAAAGAGTACAGCAGCTATAAACCAAAAGGATCATTCAAACCAAATTGCTATTCAATTAAATGTAGCAAAAAATCCTAACCAAAGTGAAAAGGTCAAACAGTGGTCCTCAAACACAACAAGTTACAAACAAAATAAGTAAATGCTCCTTTGAGCACTGATTCAATGACTATCCCGTCTTTAAGTCCGACATCACTTCTGGGTCCAGATGCCCATAAATGGGCAGCAATGGCAGCCCAGTGACTGTTCACTATTACATTCGGATCGGTCAAAACAACGAGGGATACAGCATTGCTGAGTATTGAACGCAGGAGAGTTTGGACCCGGAAATGGAATTCTACGTCATCACTTAAAGACCGGATAGAAGGAGAACCCATATTCTGAACCCATATTCTGACCAAAAATGGCAAATTGGAGAACAATCCCACTACTTGCCAACTCAACCTTAGTCTTCAGACATTAATTGTGAGGGGTACTGACACACTCTTAATTAGTGGTGTAAGTAGGCAACTGGTTACACTAGATCCACTGAGGTTGTTCCCGAGCATGTAGCTCTAACCACATTCACCACTATGATACAGCTAACCAAGTGGATTCCCTACACAGAATGTACTGTCTAAAATGTAGTACTGTAAGGGCATTCAACTCCAAAACCTATTGCTAATCAGAAAGAACAACCATTCCACCAACCAACTAAAACCAAATACCTGTGTATAGCTCCTCAAATCAATTCACACTAGTGACCAAATAGGCTAGAATAAGCCAGTAAGCGATTACAGTTTGTCAAAATTAGAACTGGATGAGCCACAAGTTTGTCATGAGCTGGCTCCAAGTTCAGACAACATTGAATGCCAGTGTGTGGTGGAGCTCTGTAAAATAGAGAAAACTAACCAAACCCAAACAACACCACACGCCTGCCTCCAGCAGAGAGGAGAAAGAACATTAGCTTCCAGACCCTTTTAAACATTTTCACCAAGTGGCAACAGGTGTGCTTCCTCTTAGGACCTGCCTCTCACACCAGACGGAGGAAAGATCAAGCAGGCAGAGTGGGGAGGGGTCATCACAGCATGCCCTCTTACTCCAGACTGCTCCTCAGCTTAACCTATACAGTCTTCTGCTCTGAGGCAATGCACTATAATCTTTCAGAGATGCTGCAATTTCTTGAATAGTGGCACAAATAAACATTTTAGTGTGAGCTTCCAGATCCTGTTCAGTTCGGTCTTATTTATATAGCACCATTTCACAACAACAGTTCTCTCAAGGTGCTTTATATTCTAAGGTTACAGTTCTACAATGTTAGAGTAAGAACTCCAGCTATCTGGTGATGGTGACAGTGGAGAAGGAAGAACTCCCTTTTGAGATCTCTGGCAGACCAAGGTTCAGGGAGGAGTAGATGTGACAGCAATTTGAAGATAGAAAATGTGAGCGCAGAGAGTCCAGAGAACAGGACAAAACAAACACTGTGGGAAATAGCAGACAAAAATTTAGTGACATGCAGCAGTAGCATGTAGAGGAGAGTGAAGAAGAAATGAACAGTGCCCTCAGTCCCCCAGCAGCCTTAGCACCACAACTGATCAGTTGTTGAGGGTGATCCAGCCCTGATCCTGATCCAGCTTTATCAAAAAGGAAAGTTTTTAAACCTGATCTTAAAAGTAGAGAGCGAGTCTGTCTCCCAAATCCAAACTGGGAGCTGGCTGCACTGAAGAGAGGCGCCTGATACCCGAAGGCTCTGCCTCCCATTCTACTTTCAGAAGCTCAAGAAACCACCTGAAATGGGATTTTATGGTACTTTTAGGTCTTTAAGATATAATAGGGCCTGATCATTCAATACTTTGTATATAGAAATGATTTTAAATTCAGTTCTGGTCAAAGCATGATCTTTTAGAGCTCCTTTTAGGACTCTTACTGTGGTATTTTGGCTCAACTGAAGGCTTTCAGGGACAACCACATACTAACAAGGACCTACAGTAGTCAAGCCTATAAGTAACAAATGCATGAACTACCACTGCAGCCAAAACAGGATGTTGCTAATTTTGGCAATATTGAGCAGATGAAAGAAAGCAGTCCTAGAAATGTGTTTAATGTGCGTGTTAAAGGTCAAAAATGGCTCCAAGGTTCCTCGCAGTAGTACTGGAGGCCACGGTAATGCCATCCAGAGTAAGTATCTGGTTAGATCCAATGCTTCAAGAGTGCTTTGACTCTAATGTTAATCTGTAACCTGGCTTAAATGCTCCTCAAATTCTCCCCTACATTATTATTATTATTATCAAACCAAATAATAACAAATCAACACCTGACTGGTTAATTGTAAAGGATGAGGATGCAGGATTTTGGTGGCTGTCAGTTGCAACCCGTTCCTTCGCCCCTCCCTTTTTTCAAGCATGTATGAGACCCTCAGATGGCCTCACTTTAACTTAAATCTCTGTACGCGGTGTTCAGCGCTACCATAGAAACATGCTCATGCAACAAGCTCCCTACAGGAGCACCTGCTCCCCGTGTAGATTAAAAAGGGCTTAATTTAAGCTAAAGGAAAGACAGCTAGTTGTACTATGTGTGCAAATTTTCCACCTAACTCGCTATGACCCTTTACTGTAAGTGAAAAACCTAGCAAATCCACAGGCAGCTTTTATCTGATACTGGCCACGGCCCGCACAGTCAGTTCATCTGTTTTAGCCACCATTTTGTCCTCATTCTTTCAGCTGCATATCAACAGCCTTTTCAAATGTGCATGCTTTGAAGCAGGATGTTCTCTGCCATCTATTCACAAGCTAGTCTATTCAAGTAAAACAGCGCTTACTATGAGTATACTCAAGACGCATCCTTGACCAATCTAGACAGCTTCATAGAAGACTAACCCCCGCTTTTGCATCAGGTGTGAGAAAGCAAAGGTGATTGGGCCTTAATGCTGCTCATAATCAATGTTCTGGAAGATTGATAGAGCTTACAGCGCAGCTGTTTGTGTGTTTGGGGAGAGAGAGAGAGAGAGAGAGAGAGAGGGGGGAATTACAAACCACGTCAAGATTGTGCTAAATCAAGAAAGAGACAGCGATTGTGTGTTACTGTGTGTCAGCTCTGATCAGAGACAAACCAGAGCCACCTGAGCCCCAAACCTGGAACATATTTCTGCCAAGAACAATGTCACCCCTCTCCAACACACTCACACAATTACACACACACACTCAGTCTCACTTGCGCACGGTGACACGACGAAGACCAAACCACATGAAATAAGAAATATTCCATCAAAGCCAAACTGGCAGTAAATGCATCACATTGCATTAAAAATGTAGTGAAGGAAACGGCTACCATTTATAATAAAAAGTTAGCGGTTACTTTATTTTTTTAATCACAGCTACATTACTGAAACATAAGAATATCTTATGTTTACTATTAAGTCCAAAAATCAGTTAAAAATATATATATAAAAGCAGCAATGAAAAACCTGAGCATTCGTTTTGCAGCATCTCGTACCGATTCGTTATTAGCTGCCTTTCCCTCGAAAAACTCAATTCTGTGATTGTGGCAAAAAAAAAAAAAAAAAAAAGTGCTGATGATCGGTGACACCAAAAACCAGCAAAAATCAAGTAAATCAAGTTGGTTGCTGCAGAGCTGTTTGCTGTGTCCTACATCATAATTGCTGTATGGCGACATTTGAGGGGGCAGCAGTCTGCTGGCTTTCTTCTGGGAGGGTGCTGCTCCAAAATACGTAGCCCCAAAGTAGGCAGTGCTGTCTCCCTTTGAAATCGGCCCTGAAGGAGCTCCTACAGAGGCAGTTCTCGAGTTCGGAAGACACAGAAATGTTGATTCCTCCTTACGTTCTGTTTGGTCTCCCTAACACAAATCATTTAAAATGACTTTTTGTTTTGTCTAGTTAAAAACAAAGAGGAGACATAAAAGCTCTTGGAGATCTACAAATTGAGGACATTTTATGCAACACATTGTTCAACTAGTAAAATGCTTTTTTGTGCAGCCACCAACAACAAAGAAAGACAGGAAAATAGATTAAAAAATTCACTAGTATTACTGTATTGAATATCCTAAACAACCTGCCTGGTTATCTTCCACTGAAAAGCAAGCTGTCCTCTTCAAACATTACCTGTGAAAATTATAAAGTGGACTTAATGCAGTCAATTTTCATCATGATTATTAAGCACACAAATATGAACCATCTGTCTGCTTAAATTACACTGTGATAATGTCATTAATCAAACAAAGGTTTATATTTTCCTCAATTAGTCTGTCAGCCTTTGCTGCATTCGTAATAATTATTTCATGTTGCGGCGTATGCGCCTGGATGTAACAGGTACTCATTTTGTGACTTGCCCTCACTCCAGCGATAATACAATCACATTTCTTTATATAGTTTCTGTTGCATTAAAATTCAATATTCTTTGGATATTTTACCAAAAGCTGTTTTCATATGCAGAGCAGCTGCACTGAGCATAGAGTAGCCACAGACATTAACACCAGTCATTGGCTTTCAAATGTATTTGCATCCTAACATCTGTTAGAGGATACAGCCAAACATGCGTCTCAAGCACATACAGCTGCCAGCACCACTGTTACTCCACACAGTTCACTTCTTCATTAGGCTGAAATAGAAATTGTGGTTAATTTTAACCTTAATTCTAATTTTAATGTGCAGGGAAACATTGCTGTTCCATTTAGATAACTAAACCTGTATTTTAACCTAAAATATGCAGTACTGTGAAATAATATATTTCTCAGTTTTTGCATATTTGTCACACTTACATGTTTCAGATCACCAAACAAAATGTAATATCAGACAAAGATAACCAAAAACTAAATGCAGTTTTTAAATGATGATTTCATTTCTTAAGGAAAGAAAAAAGCTATCCAAACCTACGTGGCCCTATGTGAAAAAACTAAATTCTCCCTTTTGATTAATCATGAATTGACTGTGATTTATCACATTTTTTGGAAAGCTGAGTTTAAATTCACCAGTCACACCCAGGCCTGATTACTGCCAGACCTGTTAAATTAAGAAATCACTTTGTCTGACAAAGTGGAGCAGGCTAAAAGCTCTCAAAAAGCAACACATCATTCCACTGTCTAAAGAAACAGATGAGAAACAAAGTCATTGACATCTGTCAGTCTGGGAAGGGTTACAAAGCCATTTCTAAGGCTCTGGGACTCCAGCTAACCAAGGTGAGAGCCTCTATCCACAAATGTCAAAAACTTGGAACAGTGGTGAACCTTCCCAGGAGTGGCCGACCTACTAAAATTACTCCAAGAGCGCATCAACAATTCATCCAGGAGGTCATAAAAGAACCCAGAACAACATCTAAAGAGCTGCAGGCCTCACCTGCCTCAGTTAAGGTCAGAGTTCATGATTCAGCAGTAAGAAAGAGATGAAAATGGCATCCATGGGAGAGCTCCAAGGAGAAAACCACTGCTGACCAAAAAGCACACAAAGGCTCATTGAACATTTGCCAAAAAACATCTTGATGATCCCCGAGACTTTTGGGAAAATATTCTGTGTCCTTATGAGACAAAAGCTGAACTTTCTGGAAGGTTTGAGTCCCGTTCCATCTGGTGTTAAACTAACACAGCATTTCATGAAAAGAACATGATACAGTCAAACATGGTGGTGCTGTGATGATCTGGGGCTGCTTTGCTGCTTCTTGATTTACACGATTTGCTGTAACTGATAGAGAGCAGAATTCATGGTTCCACCAGAAAATCCTGATGGATGATGTCTGGCTATCAGCTGGATATCTTTTTTCCATTAAAAAATAAAGTAATAATTTTAAAACTGCATTTTATATTTAGGCATTTAGGTTATCTTTGTCTATTATTAAAATGTGTTTGAAGATCTGAAACATGTAAGTGTGACAAATACGCAAAAACTAACAAATCAGGAAGGGAATATAATTGATAAATTATATGCATGCAGGATAAGAATGTGTTAAGTATAATGCTGATATATAATAACCTTATTAAGCATATTAATCAGCAGATATAGTCATGAATTTTTCCCAACTGAAAAATACCAAATATTTGCTCTGTGTTAGCTCTGCTTTTGTTTCCATGAAGACTCTTTATAAGAGAACACATTTTGTTGCACCGCTAACTGCGCAACAAAAGCTCAAATTTACACAAATCTGCAATACTGAGTCCTTATTCAGTAACACTCTCTGTGGTCCACAGAGTACAGGGCAACATGAGTCGATGTTATAATACACAGTCATAAAAACACAAAGTGTTCTTTCTCCACACAAATGATTCTGAATTGCAACATATTCTCAGGTTAATCAAGATTATCATGTTTCCTAATGTCACTATACAAAAAAGAGTCAAATCATTTATTTTGATTAGTTAAATAACATGATTACATAATATTTTTCATTTGCTATGCCTTAAAGTCATCATTCACGTCTCCCTTGGGATAAGCTTAAGAGATTTAAAAAGAAAAAAGGTACGCAAACACATTATTAGTGGATACAGTTATTAGATTACACACAAGCAATGTAGTAACAAATAATGTTACTATTTATTTTAGCCTTTATTTAACCAGGAAGTAAAACTGTTAAGATCAAGAATGTCTTTCAGCAGAGTGTTCTTGGCTGACATGCTTTTCATTACCTTTTAAAGTTAAAGAACATTTTTTTCTGAGATTGAAGTGGGGTCATTATTTATTGCACTGATTTTGCTCAGCATTGTTAGGCATCAGTGGGACAGATTGATGTTTAGCTTTAAAGTCCTTTATTTTAAGATTCATTTTAGCATCTCTTTGGACAGTATATGTAGGAACAGTGATAACTAATAACCCACTGCACCCATGGTGTCACATGTTACATAAATGTAATTGAGGTAATGCTTTTATACTTTATACTGCAAACCTGGAACTTTCATGATTCAGAATTCTACAACATGAATTAAAAAAAAAAAAATTAAATTATTACAATAGGGGTGCCCGGGTGGCTTAGTGGTGAAGCCGGCGTTGCGGTGCGGGCGGCGCAGGCTCGAGTCCCGGCCTGTCACCAATTTGCCCGTGTGTCTCCCCCTGTATCTTTCCCCCATTTCCTGTCTTTCTCCACTGCTGATAAAAGCCACTGTGGCCAAAAATGCAAAAAAAAATTATTACAATAAAAAGAGGTCTCGATTGGTTGTTGGCTTCTTTCTGTCTTTCAGTCCATAAACGCATGCATAATAGGAATCTCAGCTACTATACTATTATTACCAACTAAACATATTAATGGTACTTATGTAACTAAGTTCAAACTCACTGTTAAAACAACAGAAATAATGAAAATATCCTTTTAACTGGTGCTTACTTAATCAGCAAAACTCTGTTAATCAAAAATAATCTCATTAATTTAAAAGGATAAAATATTACACAGGAACTCTCATGAGAAATAAGGAATACTTATTAAAATAGTATAATTTTATTTATTTAAAAATCTTAAATTTGCTCTTCTTAATCTATTTAATTACATGCAGCATTTGGTTTACAATGTGCTGTCTAAGCACCAAAGGCTTGTAAAACTTTATCTGTAAAATTTATTGTCCCTGCTGACTGCCGTATGCTCAAAGCAAAACAATGGCACTGCATTAGGCTTTTGATAAACAGCCATAGCAGTGGCTCTGGAGAAAGTTGTTCTCCACCAGCTGCATGAGTGAGCACAGCTCACTGAATCAGCTCTTAATTAATGTCTCTTAATTGAACATGTTGCTTACAGTAATAGCTGAAAATGGCTTTGATGTCATACAGTATTCCCAAGGAAAATGAATTTTTTTTGGCTGCCAGAGACGTTTTTTTTTTTTTTTTAGTGGTCGAGATCTTCAAGTTAATTTTACGGGATTATTGATAGATTATTATTAGCAGAGTGAGAGGCTGATAAGGATGAGAAAAATGGACTAAACGACACCAGAGCGGCATTAGTTAGACTGATGGAAGCATCAGGGGAAGTCTGCCCTCTTTTTTGTTGGTGTGGCTTTATCGCACAGAGACAACCAAAGACGTTCATGATGCTCTCTCCTGGATGGCAAGATGGTAGATGGGGTGAAGGAATAATAAGAGTTTGTCGTCGTCTGTGTGAGACAGAGACAAGCTTTTTTCTTCACGCTGCTTTTTGTCTGCATCGATGTGTTTTTTCTCAATTTGCTCTTCTTTTTTGCTTGTTACCCCCCGCCCCCCTTTCCTCCTCTGTCTCTCTGTGTTATGTGTTGTTTCCACTCTGGTTAGAACTCTTCTAACAGACGCTGGCCTGTGGGCAATGCAACATCTCTCCATATCGGCGTCTCTTCCCGGGCTCTCACATGTACATGTACACATTTGCTCTACAACTACCCCCCCTCCATTATTGTACTCACTCACAATCCTTCGTTTTGGAAAACAGCGCCATGCAAGGGTGCCGACTTGGCACGATTCATCTTTTTCGTATAATTAGGAGCATCCAGGGAGATACTCTTGTGCTAAATCTCTCCATTTCCTGGTGGATTTTCACTGTGGACAAAGTGTAATATTCAGTGTACTGTACAATACATATTCATCCAAGCAAATCTCCAAATTGTGAAATACAAAAAGACAAGGGGACTGTGAGCAATCAGCGATGGAAAATACGCAGGGCAGCATCCATTATATGATTTATTTCACCATTTTTACATCCTTATGTGCTGAGCGCAAATTACTTCATAAGAGGATTTTGAATGGAATTAGGTGGCACATGGACAAGATTGAGTAGTCCTGTGCATTGAAATAATGATGAGAGGAGAATGAAAAGAAAAACTGAGGGGCAGAAAGATGGTGATGGAGCAGAATTCAGCAGTGACAATACAGAAAATAAAATGACAAAACAGGAAGGCCTGATGTACTAGAAAACTAGACGCAGTGGCATGTCGTGGTATAAAACAGCACAGTGTGGCTGGGTGCAGCAGAAAAGAGCCCAGCGCAGAACCAAATAGAATTTTCCGCAGGAAAGGATCAACAGTACTGTCAAACCAACTTTATTTCAACATAACTATAGAGACTCAATCTCTTGTCTCTTTCGATCACTCCGTCTCTCTGTGGGCCTGTCGCTTATTTGCTGCTGAAGCTCCCTACCTCCCTGTTACCTCAATGCTTGGCCCACGTCGTGTCAAGGTTGTGTCAATATCATGTCGAATACACCTACTCCATCGCACGCTGACAGATAGTATTTTATTGAGCTTGAAACCCTTTGACAAGACAAAGAAAGTGAAGAGGAGGCAAAGGAGGGAGGCTGAGAAAGAGACAGAGATGAAAAGGACTGGAAGGTAGAGGGAGATGGAGCAGGGTAGGAGAGAAGGAAAGAGAAAGGGGGAATGAGAGAGCTAGCTGGCGCTGTGTGGCCTGTCAGCTAGCTTAGTGCTTGGGAAAAAGCTCCACACTGTTTTTTTTTTTCCTTCTTTTTTTTTTTTCTCTCACTTGGCCGGGTTTATTGCCATGTGTAATGGCTGTAAGGGACTCAGGGAAGCAACTGGCTCAGCTTCTCTTCCACTCCTGGATCCCAGTGAATACCCCTGATGCTGGCTTTGTGCTAGCCAAAAGCTATTGTTGCTCTATTTAATTTGAATCAATAAACTTTAAAGTGCTCACTGAAACAAATGAAGTTTGGAAATTGTATTGCGGACAGGACCTCCCAGCAGGTATTGTTGAAATCGCCAATATAAGTAAAGCCGTGTAGAATTTTATTGTCTATTAGAGAGAATGCTAATTCTGACAGAGGCATTGAAAATTGTCATTGAGGGCCGGTGTCCTGCAGGTTTTAAATGTGTCCCTGATCCAACACACCTGAATCAAATGTCTGAATTACCTCCTGAGTATGCAGTCAGGCTCTCCAGAGTCCTGCTAATGACTTCTATATTTGACAGAGACACAACTAAAACCTGCAGGACACCGGCCCTCGAGGCCTGGAGTTTGAGACCCCTGCTCTAATGTATTTACCACCTTGTTAAATCAGTGGTATTCATGACTCTCACTAGAAGTTGCTTCAGTCACTCACCTGTGATTTGGCCCATCATCATTTTAAATCACTGAATGTCATTTAATTGTTGTGGTCTCCGGTCCCCACATTGCTGCTAGTCACTTCCTGTGTGGATGCCCCTTTATTTTGAAAGTTCAGTTGCTGCTAACCAGATAGCTGCGGTCCTTCCTGTCTTGCGTTTCCCTTCAGGCAGGCTGGTCGCCCTCCTGATGTAGTGGTCCTTAATGTCATTCAGCTGTCTGGAGTCTCTTGCCCCCCCCCACCACCACCACCACCGCCACCACCACTTCCACCATCTTGGGCCACAGTTGCCAATAGTAAACTTTGTTCTGCTTTGGAGGAAAGATGGTGGTTTTGGTTTAATAGTGAAAGCAAAACCAACTGACATATTTAGGACATATTTATATCTATTCACTTCTGGCTCAAACTGCCACCAGCCTACATTCTGTGATGTCTGCGTAGTACAAAAAAAGCAGCTGCCGCTTGACTTAAAAAAAAAAAAAAAACAATACAAGAATGTATTTGGCAAAAGTAATTAGTATATAGACAAAACCTCCAAGGAGGTGGTATTTTGGGATTTTTAAAGGTTTAACCTTATTGTGCCTAAAAAAAAAAAAAATCAAAGCTGTGTAAAATAACATCTGATGAAAATACAGAAAAAAAGAAAAAAAAACAGGTTGTGTGGCCTAGTTTTAGGATTGCATATAAATAGTGTGCCCTGTGAAAATATTCTTGGCAGGTACATTTATTTATTTGTTTTGTGGAAAGAAAGCCAGAAAAGGAGGCAGTTGTGATCAGCTGGGAATGCATCACTCATGTTCCAAGACACTTTTAAACACCAAGAGATTCACCGGGATTCTTTTTGCTTTGGCTGCATCGGTACAAAGGGGGAGTTTGAGCGGGGTGAATATGTGCAGGGAAACCAGTCGGAGCAGAAGGTCAGTGAGCTCTGGGAACAGAAGTAGAATTTACTTCTCAACCATCAGATTAACTTTGAGGACAGACGGGACGAGACAAGTGGATGCTGATAACCCGTGACATGGAGCACAAACAATAAGTTCTCCATTCATGTAAAAAATGTTTGATTAAAGATTAACGGCTGCCTTCACATCAGCACACACACACACACACACACACACACACACACACACACACACACACACACACACACACACAGGAAAGACAAACCCACTCTGTGTGCACATGCAGTTCTGCTGATACATGTTGAGCTAAGTTGCTGCAAGTTGCAAAAGTTCCACTCAATTTGACCAGCTGCTGCATTTTTCAGGATATGCTGTCTCTTCCTTACTTTGTACACATTGTGTTTGTGTGTTTTCACCTGGATTGTGTTGTAACTGTCGGAGGAGCATTCCAATTAAGGAGGTATTGTTATGTATGAGATGGAGAGCCGGTGGGTAGTGACAGAGCTGACAGCATTACTTAATGGAAACGCTGGTGCCTGAACCGATACGACAGCACAGACTCTCTCACACCCATTTCCTTGTTTCTGTGCTCTTCCTGCTGCAACTCACAAATAGAAAAAAGAATACATTACACCCACAAGGTAATAAACTCTGCAGATCAATATATATCCAATCCAACACAACATATAAAAGGTGTTACTTCTGTGGGTTTCACGTGTTCTCCTGTTGTTCAGGTAAATAGTAACTTTTACTTAAACTGGGAAACAACACGAAGCAAGAAGTTATTGTGGTTATCCTTTTATCATCATGCATATCATTTTAATAACAGTGATTTTTAGATATTAGCATCCGCTGCCACGATAAAGTCCTCCTCTGCTTTTCATCCGAGTCATTTTCATTCCATATACATCAGTTCACACATATCTGCTGACGACTGTTGACTGCATCTAATGGACTGTGTGAAAGATGGATGTAGCTGGCATAATGTCATCCACTGGTTTTGGTCTCTGCATTTTAAAGCTTTAATGGTTTTCTGGCTAGAATGTACCCTATCTGGACATATCAGTGGAGTTACCACATAGTGCTGGCATAGTGGTTAGCAAGCTGCATAGACACGGGTACCTGCTGATTAATGCTAACAGACAAGTATTCAGTTCAATTCAGATTTATTATATACTGTGATGGGGTTGTTACTCAAAAAAGCAGAGTATTACACATTACTCTTTTTTTTGTTAAGTAAGGGTTTACATTACTTTTAATCGTAACACTGCTTTATGTTACTTTTATAACATGGCCTCAAACGCACCGTCACATAATTACCAGTTACAAATACAAACCTTAGGCTGCATTCCTACACACTCACACAAATCCCTGCCCCAATACATACCATCTTTCTTTTAGTGTTTGAGCACAAAGCCAGCAGCTCAATGCAAAGTTGAAAATCAGACCAAAGAGACTTCAAAGCGATCGCCACAGCAGCTCCGCTGCGGAAACACGAACAGGTTGAAATGGAGGCTACAATGTAACCATGACTGCTCATCACCGCCTTTGTTACCTGTTGAAGGTGAAGTCGACATGCCCTCAGGTTTAACATCACTCCAAGCTCTTTGTTGGCTTTGTGCTGCCTGTTTGCAAAATGTTGTTGTGTTGGCAGCATAATGCAGTTCTTTCTGTCCAGGATGCAGTTTCCACTTTGCCATCACGCTCGTGTCCTTTGGGGCAATAAAAATAAAAGCGATGTCCATATTTCACTCCTCATAAATTGTAGACCACTCCACCATTTTCCTCTTCCCTGCACATGAACTGAAGTCAGCTGATTGTATCGTGAGTGCGCAGCAGGGGTGGGTGATATAGCCTTAAAATTTACAGTCATAAAATCCACAATTCACACTCATCCATTCATTTGAATGGGTGTGTCCAAACTTTTGAGTGGTACTTTATATCATGATATTTCAAGAAAATTTGCAATAATGATAATTTTGACAATATAGAAAATAAATACTGAGCGTTTTATTAATATTTGCAGGCATCAGCATTTATAAGTATAAATGAAGGGCATTTCTCATCCCTCTGTTCCAACAAGCTACTGTCATTGATGACAGACTGCCTAATCTCAAGTGTGAAGGTACTGAAACAAAGTGCCAGCAGCAGCATTAAAGTGCAATAGTAGTACCACAACATAAGTCAAATAAAGCTAACCTAGGGAGCCTGGAAATGTTAAGTATAAAATAACTGCCTTTTACTTTAGTTTAGCACTAATTTAAGTAATTTAACCCTTTAACTCTACAGGAGTTTCACTGTATGATCGCTTAATAAAACTGAAAATATGCTCTACCTGAGATGTTGGATCTTGGCTCCGCCTTTTCAACCAGCCGTTTAAAGCCCCGTTTTTCCACTGAGTTACCGCGTCAGCATTTTCCAGTCACTGTCTGCGCGGACCCTCATTGTTTTGCACGCGCTGTTTGACGTTTGATCTTTTTTCTTTGTATCTTCTGAATGTGTAAATAAATGAAGAATCTTTGTAATCACATATTTGTAATTGTAATTTGATGATTTACTGTAGTACATTAATTCATTATGTTACTGACATTTGGAATATTTTTAGACTCAGCAGCTTTTTTAGTGGATGGTTTGCCGCCTACCAGGAGAAACCTAATTGTTATGTTTCTTAAAGCAATTTTCACTTGCTACCCAGGAGCGTTTACGCTTCCTGTTGGACAAAAATGTAGGCACTACGTTTAATTTTAGTGACTGCTTATACCCAGCAGCATTGTGAGCTCTTATTCATCTAAATGAATGAAATGCACTGGGATAGAAGTGAACGCTGCCGTGAGTCTTTTGTCGAATATCACTTCTCTTTATTCCTTTGTATTAAAATTACAGCCAAAAGTAGCACATTTTGGGATTTATTAATTTATTTTTTGACACTTAGAATACAAATTATAACTAAAGTAGATTTCAGCCATTTTATGTCATTGATGCAGAGCAAATCTCACCCAAAGTAATGCCAGTCTATGTAGGTCAAAAAAATTGGGTTAAAATTTGTTGAGTAAATTATAATATTTCTTATGTTTTTAACTATTCATATTGCAGTTTAGGCTCCTTTTAAATACACTGTGGATAACTCTTTCTTGTTTCTGGTAAAATACAATTAATAAACTCGTCGAGAAAATAACCTGATAACTACAAAATCTTTGATTTAAATAATTGTCAGCTGCAGACACAGTTGTATTTATCTACATGTTAACATAGAGTTGGCATACACTAATCAGCACTTAACTGTGAAAAAGCTTCCCATAAATGATATTTCCTGTATGCTGTCAGATATCTCGCAAATGTACATTTCAGTACTCAAAAAAAGCTGATATACTGTTCCAGTTTTTCACCAAATGAAAGAGACACTTTGAGCTCTCTAACATTTACTGACATAAAGTTCTGTTTTTTTATGTGACTTGAATAGAAATGGTAGAAAAACTGCAGGAGTTTTGCCACTGTGTGATGTTGCCATGGATCATTGGGCTTGCAGCTATTCTGAGTTTTGCATATTGCTGTTGCCACAGGGGAGCCAAATGCAAAATATATACTTGCCTCTTGTTATATTAAACCCACTGAAAGTAAAAAAAAAACAAAAAAACAACAACAACAAAAAACAGTGCCTCACTGTAGACCTCTCAAAGTCAAACATCTAACAGTTTGGTGCAGGAGAGTTTGCTGAAATGTGTGTGCGATATGCTAGAATGTCTGTTTGTATGTAAAGACTCGATTCAGCTACATTTCTGTAAGGTGGGATAGACGCACCAAACCCCTGGATCCCATTCAGTAAGACCTCACAGCAACACACACTCATGTTCATTCAGTCCCAATTAGACCCCAGACACCCCGTGAAACCAGGGCTGGAACTGTAGCCCCGGTAATGACCAGATCGTTATAGGAGAGAGCAAAGTGGTGAGGGCAGAGAGGCCGAGGTGGTGGACTGGGGATAACGAGAGGTTGCATGAGGACAGGCAAAGAAGCAGATGGGGTGAAGTGTTAGAGCACGGCTGTTTGCACTTTATTTATTGACAAATACATAGAAAGAAAAAAATAATGTGATTTATGTTCACACATACTGGGTTGCATATGCAGAATATCAGACAAGTATCACTGCTGTCAGCATAAATCACTCCGTGCAAAAGTGTTAAAACTTGAAACTTCTTTAACGCTTAACCGGTTTGACTTTATTAAGTACTTAGGTACCATGAATGTAAGACTTGCTCTGAGTATTCTTTCATAATACATGTGTAGGAACTACAGTTAATATCCACAATAAATGGCTACACTGGTCATAAAAGCAAGAAAGCACAAATATTTTAGAAATTTGTCAAAAAGTTGTTTATTAAAACTAAAAATCACTGAATTCCCATTTTTATACCCAAATTTGAGCCAGTGCACTGGACTTCACTGAGAAGTTAGAAATGAATCAAGCATAACATTCAAACAAATTCTTCTGTTCAGAATGCGAGTAAATAACTGTAATTTGGTTTCTTGATCAAATAATAATAATGTGTGTTATTATTTTTCCTGCTTTTCTTTTAAACAGTAAATTTGAAAATTCATGAATAACAACAATAATTATTTGCATTATTGTCATTGCATATTTTTTAAGTAATCAGAGACTGACTAGTATTTAAGCAATAAGGAGTCTAATACTGTATTAATGTATAAGAGATGTATTAAAACAGAAAGGTGTAATGATTTTATGCCTGAAGAAGAAGACGCGATTGCTTTCGAGTGAAAAAGGGTTAAGGATATTTAAAAGTTATGAAGACAGTCTTTATAACAAACAGAACTTAATACAGGTTTAAGTAATAAGAATAGATTTTAAGCAGCAGGAAGGTAGAATGAGTTAAGCAACAAGGAGCACATTTTAGTTAGTGTGTGTCTTTATTCAGTGCTAAAAAAAATTTAAGGAATACTTTGAAAACACATCAGATCTCAATGGGAGATGCTGTTGTCTGTGCTGATATGGACTGTGTGATATGTTGGGAACAAAAAGATGCCTCATCATTTGATGGAAATGACAATAATCAACCTACAAAGAGCTGAATTCAAAGATACCCTTAAAATCAAAGGGAAAAAATGATCAAGCAGGCTAGTCCATTTTGCCCAAATTTTTCAAAATGGTATTCATTATTTTGTATGGCCCCCACGTGCTTGTATGCATTCCTGACAACATTGGGGCATGTTCCTAATGAGACGACAGAAGGTGTCCTGGGGAATCCTCTCCTAGATCCAGGGCATGGGGCCAGTCAGTGGTATCAGTTCCTTCATCCTCCAGGAGCTGCCTGCATACTCTCGCCACACGAGGCCGGGCATTGTCGTGCAGCACGAGGAACCTGAGACCCACTGTATCAGTGTAGGGTCTGACGGTGGGGCCAAGGATTTGATCCTGATACCTAATGGGAGTCAGGGTGCCGTTACCTAGCTTATAGAGGTCTGTGCGGCCCCCCGTGGATATGACTCGCCAAATGATCACTGACCCACAACCAAACTAGTCATGCTGAACAATGTTACAGGTAGCATAATGTTCTTCACGGCTTCTCCAGACCCTCAGAGACGTTCAGACTGGTGACCTGCTGGAGGTCATTTTGTAGCTCTGGCAGTGCTCATCCTGTTCCTCCTTGCACAAAGGAGCAGATACCGGTGCTGCTGATAAGTTAAGAAACTTCAACAACCCTGTCCAGCTCTCCTAGAGTAACTGTCTGTCTCCTGGAATCTCCTCCATGCTCCTGAGACTGTGTTGGGAGACACAGCAAACCTTCTGGCAATGACACATATTTATGCGCCATCCTGGAGGAGTTGGACTACCTATGCAACCTCTGTAGGGTCCAGGTATCGCCTCATGCTACCAACAGTGACGCTGACCCCTAGCCAAATGCAGAACTAATGAAAAAAACAGTAAGAAAAGATGATGAGGGAAAACCTGTCAGTGGCCTCCACCTGTAAACTATTCCTGTTTTGGGGATTGTCTCATTGTTGCCCCTCTAGTGCACCTGTTGTTAATTTCATGAACACTGAAACTGATTAACAACCCCCTCTGCTACTTAACTGACCAGATCAATATCCCAGAAGTTTATTTAACTTGATGCTGCTCTCAAATTACAAAGTGTTGCTTAAATTTTTGTATAATAAGCAGGAAAGGACTAATAAGGAAAGAGCAGTCCTTAAGCAGTAAGAAGGAAGGCAACTCTTTAAGAAACAAGGACTTAAAATGGGCACTAAAGATGATTAAGTTTCACATGATTAGAGTTTTATACAACAAGAAGTAATCTCTCTTAACGCCCACCAGTTCCTTGCTGACCCGTCTAGGGTTAGGGTTAGTGTCCGTTAACGCCCAACTCTTTTAAAATCAAATCTTTGCCTATTTACAACATTCAAAAGGAAACGCTTTTAACTGAAAATATTTTCAAGGTGGAGGATAAGGTGGACGCTTTAAACAGAAAAAAAACTCATGAAGTTCGACTTTAAGCAAGACCAGAAGTTACAGTAAGCATAGACTCTGAGCAATAAGACAGTTAAAGCAATGAAGAGGATGTTTTTAAGCAGCAAGGATCAAAAAACATTTTAAGATAAAAGTTATGAAGGTAGTCTTCAAGAAAAAAAGAACTTCCAGTAGTATTAAGTAATTACTGTATGTGTATGGGTAGTGTTAGGAACTAGCAGGTAGACGGCCTCAAGGTAGAAAGTAATAAGGAATTAGCATATATTTATATATTTTAAGGCTCAAGCTGAGTTTGATTTATGCGTATGGCATTTGTATTTATATGAGCAATTGTGTTGTTTGCTCTCTGTATTTTTGTGCTTATATGATACTTCAGACATGATCCTGTTATCTTACACCATGCATAATCTTAGAGCCAAACAAACACATTCATATAAAATTAGGGTACTTTGTTACCAGTCATGTATAATGAATGTGGAGAGAAAGAAAAGGAAAACCAAAGGAAAACGGGGAGGAAAATGAGAGGGGTCAACTGAAGTCCAAAAGGCTTAAGGCTGAAAGAAAGGGATGTGGCAAATGGAAGCGAAGAGGGCCGTTACCAGAGAAAAAGAGCGAGCCCGCGGTGGGAAAACAAGGACAATGCCTGTGTTTGTGTCATCTTTGTCACTGTGGCATTTTGGAGGACACAGGGGCTGTTTGTGTGCATTCGCTTCCCCATCCACTCAATTTGTGGAATTGATCCGCTCTCTAATAGTGAGCAAAACAAAAAAAAAAAACAAAAAACAAAAAAAGTCAGCCTAATCCAACCACTATTTATAACACAGATTGGAGAGAGGAGAGGGCGAGGGATACAATTTAACAGTAGAAGTGCTACAAAAGCCTGTGACAGAGAGATGAGAGAACGATAGAGGAAGACAAATGAAGTGGAACAAAGACAGAAACGGGGAAGACTACTCAGTGCAGTCTGAGTAAAAACAAGAAGCTTGAGCATGTTGGGCTTTCAGCCACATGAGAGGGTGTAGAAACTCTCCGAGCAAGAGGCTAGCCAGCTGCACATTAAGATGGAGGCAGGTGGTGGTGGGGTATAAAATAAAGGCGATAACAGGCGAAATGGAGATCAGGAAGAGGAAAAGTAAAGAAAAGAGGGTTACTGCTGCTGGAGAAATGGAAAGAATTTGAGCTAGATAGAGCAACAGGCTGCTTGCGGTGGTAAAAGTGAGAGCCAAAGAAGAAGAAGAAAAGAGTGATATATATATATATATATATATATATATATATATATATATATATATATATATATATATATATATATATATATATATATGGACAGCGAGAGGGAAAATTAGAGTACTTGTGTTTTTGGAGATGTTTCTGAGTGTAATAAGAGCTTGTTGTTGAAAGAGAGGCCAGGGCACAGCTATTCTTATTCCCAGTGGCCCTACTCATCTTTCCTCTCTCGCTCCCTCTGCTCCTTCTCTACCTCGCCCACTCTTAATCTGCTGAGGGAAAGGAGAAGCATTGCCGTCTGATTTGGGGACAGGAAAGTGGTTGCAGGAGGTGTTGAGCTCAAAATACAAAGGAATAAGTGGAGAAAATGCTCAGGACACATTTGGTTAAATGTTTGTTTGTTTTCGGTGATCTTAACTGCTGACTGCAGGTTATGAATTATGTTTCATGAAATTAGATCTAGTATAATATCTCTGATGTTATACAGTGCTAGATAAGTACTGCATGCGCATCCAATTCCCTCGAGCAGAAGCTGTTTGCTTATTTTTTAGGAAATCGAGTTTTGTTGGTCTGATCTTTGGAAGCATATTGAGCTGCGAGGTGGGCGTTTGCTTGCTGTCACAGGCAGTGAATTTGGTGTAGACAGAGTACAAACAGTACAGCGACAAGGATCATCCCAACTTCACGCTGGTCCCTGCAGTCCAAGTGTTATAAGCTCGGGCAGACGGAGAGAACAGAGGCAGCGCTTTGGTGTGTGTGTGTGTGGCACCTGGGTGTAGATAGAGGTAGAGAAATAGATGCCCCCCCATTTAATTTTTACTCTATAAAAAGGACACATTTGCTTGGGACAAATACTATTGCTCTTTTTGTTACTGTCAAATCATCTAAATGTGTGTTTTGGGTTGATATGTAGTTCCGCCAGCAGGGGGTGCTTGGTGCCTAACGCATTAGCAGCTGACGGCCAGAAGAAGAAGGCTAGTCAGTTGTAATGGCAGACTTTACAGCGAGTGCGCTCCGAGAGTAAACCTTTCTCTGTATTTCCACAGGTAAGCTGGTTGTAAACAACACTTAAATGATAGACAACAGTAGCAATAGATCATAAATGCCCAGTAGTGTCAAAGAGATCGAGCTAAAGAGTAGATCTTAAGGTTTGTGTCTGGTAGGATCAAATCGCCACACTGTTATTGTAGAATGGCGGATGCGCGTCCGTGGCGACCGCGGCGATTAATCAGACGAGTGTTTGTTTGTGAAAGCTAAAATGATGAGAGTAAACTGTCAAAGGAAGCAGATGTCTAGCACAGAAGCACGAGTGGCTGGCGAAGAGTATATTGGACAGAGTGAGTGTGTCAGGATAATGAGATGACATCAGAGCTAAGTGTAAAGCTAAGCTAAAGCACCAAGTGGGGGCTGTGTAGTAGTACAGACCCAGTTACTGAGTCGTGATTAAAGTCTATGGACTCTATATGCTTGTTATGTGTTTTAAAGCAAGGATTTATATTTTGTTTGTGTTTGCTAAAGTTTAACATGCCTGAAGTTTGTTTTAAGAAGAGTTAATACAATATAACAGTGTGTTTTGAGTTCTTAAAAGAATTTGTTTATTATGTGAATTTATAAAGTTATGTGTAAAACTGTGGCTACAGATACACCAGTATGGTGATCAGAGAGACTGTCCAGAAGTAATATGGTTTGTGTTTAACAGTATTACTGTAACATGTTATGTATAAGAAGCTGACAGCAGAAGAAGAAGGCTAGTCAGTTGTAATGGCAGACTTTACAGCGAGTGCGCTCCGAGAGTAAACCTTTCTCTGTATTTCCACAGTGTCTGGAAAAAAATAAATATGTTGCACGGGATCTGACTAGGCCCATCATTTCCGTCTGTGCTACATATTTTGGCGAGCCACAGCCAGGAGGTGGCGCTAGTGAGTCACAACACCACCAGCCGCCCCTCCTTCCCAAGAGACGAACCTCCCTCAATCAGTCAAAGATGGAAAAGGTGCAACCTCTGCGAGACCAAGTGAGTGCAGCTTTGTGGCAGCTGGAGAGAGAGCCTCTCGTGGACGTCTGCAGGCGATTGAAATGTTCCGGCTTAGACAGCGGAGGCCTTCCCAGCCAAACCAAGAGGACACTCATCAAGATGGCAGAAGGCGTGTTTGATGAGATTGAGGAAGCTCAAGAAGTGGATGAAGTGGAACAGTTCTACACAGACATAGCCACATACATCCAGAGTTTAAGTGGAAATGAGTGTCAGTCATCTGAGAAACCCCTATCAGAGGAGTCTGTGCCAAAGAAAGACCCTGAGAATATCAGGTTGTGCGCCACTCCACTGAAGACTACAGATTCTCCACCCAAAACCCAGCCAGAGCCAACACGAACTCTGCAAGAGGTAACCTTGAGGAGGGAGTTTAAAATCTGTGGGCAGATTGGAGAGCAGGGACAGAGGGATAAATTATCCTATCTCAGCTTAGTCCGCCAAATTGAAATGGGGGTTGAGAGAGGACACTCAGAGGCTGAAGTAGTTGAAGCAGTAATCAGGGCTATTACCCCAGGAATGCCTCTAAGAGATATGCTGGAGATAAAGCGTGGGCTGACCCTCAGTAAAATGCTCACTATATTAAAGGGTCACTACAAGGTAGACAGTCCCACAGAACTTTACCATCAGCTCCTCAACATCTCCCAAGAGCCCAGAGAAACTGCCCTAAATTTTGTATTTCGTGCCATTGAGCTAAAAGATAAACTGTTATGGAAGGTAGCAAACGAAGAGACTGATGAACTGTACAGCAGAGCCACCATCCAGCGCAAGTTTCTACGTTCTATTGAAACCGGGTTGCTCAGTGATTCAATAAAGTATCAGTTACTTCCTCTTCTTCACAACATAAGCATAACAGATGAAGAACTGATAGAGAGAGTCAACGAAGCTTCAAAGTTGGAAGGTGAAAGACTTGAGAAACGTAAAAGGTCAACTGCAGCCAAGATTCCCAAGGTGCAAGAGCTCCAAACAGAATGCCAGGTCACTCCGACGTCCACTCAGAGCTCCACCGTGTCCAAAGATTCTCTTACTGCAGTGGCTGTGAAGACAGTTAAAGGGAAAGAGACTAAGTCGGACAGCCCGAACACACAGCAGATTATAGAAGAGCTGCGCAAAGAAATGAAACAGATGTTTGCGGCTGCTCTGGAAACCAGTTCACGCCCTATGCAACCAAAACAGCGAGAGAGAGGCTGTAGAAAGTGCAGAGAAGAAGGAAAAGGAGAAAACTGTTCGCACTGTTTCAAATGTGGGCGAGAGGGCCACTACTCTCGTGGATGCCGAACACCAAGACAGCCGTCGGGAAACGGAGAGGGACTGCTGAGATGGGACCATCAGTAGTCCAAAACCACGTGTCCCAAAACAAACAGTCGAGACCAGCACCAGCCCCGAAGGAGACACCTAGTGCCTCATCAGCAGTAACTGAAGTTCACTACCTTCCCCCCCGACGTCAGTCACGTTTGGTGAGTCTGGTAGGAAGAAGATGCATGGTGAACTGTTTCATGGACAATCATTCAGTCAAAGCATTGTGGGATACAGGTGCACAGTCCAGCATAGTGAATGACACCTGGCGGCGAAACAATCTTCCCCACACAGTTATTCGGCCCATTTCAGAACTGTTAGAGGATGAGACGCTGACAGTTTTTGCCGCTAATGACACGCCCATCCCCTACATTGGCTGGATAGAAGTCAATTTCAGACTAGATAATGACTCTTCCCAAGTAAATAATCTACAAGTCCCGATATTAGTATCAAGTGACCCAGCTGTAGCCAGTGACCCCATCATTGGCTATAATGTTATAGAGGCTATTGTCAACAAGAAAGATGGAAGTACAAAAGATGGAAGGAAACAGCTTGCACACAAAGTGAGTAAAGCCTTTGAAATAACTGTGAAAATGGCACACAACATGGTCAAGCTGGTACAGAACAGCAGCAAAGATTCAGAGACTGGTGTGGTATGTACAGGAGTCAAGAGAGTGCCCTTACCAGCTAACCAAGTCACAGTAGTCTACCTGCGGGCACATGTTAGTCCACAAGCCAGAGGTCAACACATGCTCTTCTCACCAGATATGCCAGACCCACCACCCGAGGGCATAATTTATCATGAGGTACTTCTACAAATCCCAGAGAGAAAAGTGCCATATGTGCCCATCCCAGTGACTAACACAACAAGCCACACCACCTACTTGGAGAGCCGTAAGGTGATTGGACACCTCGAGCCAGTTAAGACAGTCTATGCAGCAACCGTGGAGACAAAGGTAAATGAACTGACACAAGAACCCAAAAGCAGTGCAGCGCTCAAGTCACCTGAGCCAGAGAACGTGTATGGAAACAGGCCAGAGTCATGGGACCCACCTGTTGATCTCCAGCACCTAAGTCCAGGTCAGCAGGCAGCGGTAAGAGAGGTGCTGAGAGAGGAATGTGAGGCTTTTGCATTTGACAGCGATGATGTGGGCCAGATACCATCTCTGAGGATGCACATCACCCTCCATGATCCAAGCCCAGTGCAAAAGACCTACATGTCTGTCCCAAAGCCCCTGCACAAAGAGGTGAAGGAGTATTT
This sequence comes from Archocentrus centrarchus, assembly GCF_007364275.1. Lineage (NCBI taxonomy): Eukaryota > Metazoa > Chordata > Actinopteri > Cichliformes > Cichlidae > Archocentrus > Archocentrus centrarchus. Next base: position 743,784 of record NC_044363.1, on the reverse strand, counting down.
GCAAGACCTGCTTAACAAAGGCTGGATCACACCATCACGATCCCCCTACTCATCACCTGTGGTGTGTGTCCGGAAAAAGGATGGTAGTCTCCGCCTCTGCTGTGACTTCAGAGAGCTCAATCGCAAGTCAGTTCCAGACCGCCACCCGATACCCAGGATTCAGGACATGTTGGATGCGCTGGGTGGGAGCTCATGGTTCTCAGTTTTGGACCAAGGAAAGGCGTACCACCAGGGTTTCCTGGATGAGGAAAGCCGCCCGTTGACAGCCTTCATCACACCCTGGGGGCTTTATGAATGGGTGCGCATCCCTTTTGGGCTGAGCTCCGCACCTGCAGAGTTCCAGAGGAGCATGGAACATTGTTTGGCTGGCCTCAGAGACACTATCTGCCTCCCATACCTGGATGACAATCTTGTGCACAGCGATAGTTTCGAGAACCACCTAGAGCACATCCGCCTTGTCCTCCAGCGGTACAAGGAGCATGGTGTTAAGTTGACCCCGAAGAAGTGTGAACTGTTTAAGTCAAGTGTAAAGTTTCTGGGTCGGTTGGTAACAGGAGAAGGCTATACCATGGACCCAGCGGAGTTGGCTCCAGTAAGGGCTCTAAAGGAGAAGACACCTGCCACTGTTGGAGAAGTACGTCAGATGCTTGGTTTTCTGTCTTATTATAGACCCTTCATCCCCAACTTCTCTCGTGTGGCCCAGCCACTGTACAGCCTGCTTAGTCCGCCAGCCCCTGAAACCAACTCTACAGCCTCACCAGCAGATAAGCACAAAGGAGGAGAGAAGAAAAATAGAGGCCACTTACCTTCACGCACACCTGTCCAGTGGACCAGCTCCCACCAGGAAATACTGAGTCAGCTTGTAGACGCTCTTACACGGCCTCCTGTCCTCGGATACCCTGATTTCACCCAGCCCTTCGTGTTACACTGTGATGCTTCACAAGTTGGTTTGGGTGCTGTGTTATACCAGCGACAGGAAGGAAAAATGAGAGTGATAGGCTATGGCTCCCGCACCCTAAGTCCAGCAGAGAAAAAGTACCACCTGCACTCTGGCAAATTGGAGTTTTTGGCGCTGAAGTGGGCCATTTGTGAACGTTTCCGGGATTACTTGTATCATGCCCCATCCTTTGTGGTATACACAGACAACAACCCGCTGACGTATGTGCTCACTACTGCAAAACTCAATGCCACAGGCCACAGATGGGTTGCAGAGTTGGCTGATTATAACTTCACCATACGTTATCGTCCAGGCAAGACCAACACCGATGCAGATGGGCTGTCGCGGATGCCGCTGGACATAGACGACTACATGAGTCACTGCACAGTGGAGGTCAGTCAAGAAGTATTAAGTGCATCCATAGAAGTGGTGGCAATAGAAAAGAACGACCCCTGCCAAGGCATTGGAGTCGTCCAGGCCAGTGCTCTTGAGCTGGTAAAAGACCAGAACAGCAATCAGCCTTTTACCCCAGAACAGATCCGCAGAGCACAACAGGAAGATGAAGTCCTGGCAAGAGTCCTCTGGTACAAGTCCCAGAACCAAAGACCGAGGAGAATTGAGGTGAAAGCAGAACCACCTGCTGTAGCTACACTACTTAAGCAGTGGTTAAAGCTTCAGGTAGACCGAGATGGCATTCTGCGCCGGTATACTTCTCGTCGAGAGCAGTTGCTGATCCCCAAATCTTATCGTCCATTGGTCTTTAAGGAACTGCACCAAGAGATGGGCCACTTAGGAGTGGAAAGGACATTAGACCTCATTCGAGAAAGGTTCTACTGGCCTCAGATGAGTAAAGACGTGGAACACTTTGTCACCAAAGAATGCGAATGCCTCAAGAAGAAGAAGCCGAGTAAGCAGACCCGTGCACCTCTGACACCGATCCATACTACCTACCCATTCCAGCTTGTGTCTATAGACTTCCTGCACCTGGAAAAGTGCAAGAACGGATATGAGTACATATTGGTCATCATGGATCACTTCACGAGGTTTGCCCAGGCTTATGCTACAAAGAACAAGGCAGCTAAAACAGTCGCTGACAAGCTCTTCAACGACTTTGCGCTCAAGTTTGGTTTCCCAACCAAATTGCATCACGACTTGGGCAAAGAGTTTGACAACAAGCTGATGGCAAGGTTAAAGGAACTGTCTGGCATCCAGGGCTCACACACGACACCCTACCATCCACAGGGTAACGGTCAAGTGGAAAGATTCAACCGAACCCTATTGTCCATGCTACGTACCCTGGAGGACAAGGAAAAAGATGATTGGAAAGAGTCGCTAGCGAAAGTTGTACATGCGTACAATTGTACAAAGAGCGAGGCAACAGGCTACGCACCCTATCACCTGATCTTCGGACGTTCACCACGCTTGCCCATTGATCTGCTGTTTAGTCTAAAGAAGGATGAAAGTCATCTTGATTATGATGACTATGTGGACTGCTGGAAGAAGAGAATGCAGGAGGCATATGCAATTGCTGCCAGGACTGCTAATAAAGAGGCAGCTCGAGGAAAGGCCTATTATGACAAGAAAGTTCAAGGGAGAGATCTTCAACCCGGTGATAGAGTGCTCCTCCGGAACCTCACTCCTAGGGGTGGCCCAGGGAAGATCCAGTCCTACTGGGAGAACCACGTCTACAAAGTGAAGGAGAGGAAAGCTGATGACAATCCTGTCTACCAGATCAGTCCTGAAAACGGTAAAGGAAGAGATAAGGTAGTGCACAGGAACCTCCTGCTCCTGTGTGACTTCCTTCCCCTTGAAACAACGCCAGCGAAGACTGTTCATCTGCAGAGAGACTCTCAGACTGTTACAAGGAGAAGGTCACCACCAGCACATGGACCACAGCAGCAGCCAGAGGACAGCGACACTTCAGATGACGACTACAGTGGTACCTATCAGGGGTACCTCAGACCCGCTCCAGGGAGAACACAGAGGCACACTTCACTAAACCCCTTGGTGGAACCCTTCCAGCCTCAACGAAGTCATCAGGAAACAGCAGAGTTGCCACCGCAGAGTGACAAGGATGTATCCCTGCAGGTCGGAGTCCCTCAACAAAGTCGTCAGGAAGCAGAGGAGTTGCCACTGCAGAGTGACAAGGATGCCTCCATGCAGATCGGAGTCCCTGAACCTGACCTTGACAGGTTGGGGAGTGGTGAGTCAGAGACAGATGTTCCAGCTGGAGTTGGAGGTGAGACAGAGACTGTAAGACAGCGGCCTCACCGGTCAAGACAACAGCCAACGATGCTCAGTTATGACACGTTAGGTCAGCCGACTTTGGTTCAAAGACACTGTAAGATAATTAAGACTCAGGCTATTGAGACAAGGGCCTTTTGGAGACCCTGGGCTGTTGGACTGTGTTAAAGACACTATTGACTTTGTGATTTGAACTGAAATGTCAGGAGACATTTAATTTTGTGGGGGAGAGTGTGGCACCTGGGTGTAGATAGAGGTAGAGAAATAGATGCCCCCCCATTTAATTTTTACTCTATAAAAAGGACACATTTGCTTGGGACAAATACTATTGCTCTTTTTGTTACTGTCAAATCATCTAAATGTGTGTTTTGGGTTGATATGTAGTTCCGCCAGCAGGGGGTGCTTGGTGCCTAACGCATTAGCAGCTGACGGCCAGAAGAAGAAGGCTAGTCAGTTGTAATGGCAGACTTTACAGCGAGTGCGCTCCGAGAGTAAACCTTTCTCTGTATTTCCACAGGTAAGCTGGTTGTAAACAACACTTAAATGATAGACAACAGTAGCAATAGATCATAAATGCCCAGTAGTGTCAAAGAGATCGAGCTAAAGAGTAGATCTTAAGGTTTGTGTCTGGTAGGATCAAATCGCCACACTGTTATTGTAGAATGGCGGATGCGCGTCCGTGGCGACCGCGGCGATTAATCAGACGAGTGTTTGTTTGTGAAAGCTAAAATGATGAGAGTAAACTGTCAAAGGAAGCAGATGTCTAGCACAGAAGCACGAGTGGCTGGCGAAGAGTATATTGGACAGAGTGAGTGTGTCAGGATAATGAGATGACATCAGAGCTAAGTGTAAAGCTAAGCTAAAGCACCAAGTGGGGGCTGTGTAGTAGTACAGACCCAGTTACTGAGTCGTGATTAAAGTCTATGGACTCTATATGCTTGTTATGTGTTTTAAAGCAAGGATTTATATTTTGTTTGTGTTTGCTAAAGTTTAACATGCCTGAAGTTTGTTTTAAGAAGAGTTAATACAATATAACAGTGTGTTTTGAGTTCTTAAAAGAATTTGTTTATTATGTGAATTTATAAAGTTATGTGTAAAACTGTGGCTACAGATACACCAGTATGGTGATCAGAGAGACTGTCCAGAAGTAATATGGTTTGTGTTTAACAGTATTACTGTAACATGTTATGTATAAGAAGCTGACAGCAGAAGAAGAAGGCTAGTCAGTTGTAATGGCAGACTTTACAGCGAGTGCGCTCCGAGAGTAAACCTTTCTCTGTATTTCCACAGTGTCTGGAAAAAAATAAATATGTTGCACGGGATCTGACTAGGCCCATCATTTCCGTCTGTGCTACATGTGTGTGTATGTGTGCTTCTTCAGTCTGCAAACGGATGCGGTGAGGAAGAGCCTTCCTGTAATTGTCAGCGCCAACAAGCAAATCAAATTTAGCTTAATGTAAAGCATTACACACACTAGCTGATCACTGAGCTGTACCGCGGTGCTGTTGTTTATGCTCGTGCCCTAACTATGTGTATACACGCTGGGCTGAGTATTTTCTGCCGTTGTATAAATCTTCTCCGTTATGCACAAAATGTAAAGTGGTAGATGGATGCATTGATGTTATTTAATAGTATCAAATGTGTTTAAACAGCTGCTTTGGAAGTATTAAAATAGAACTGATGACTTGAAAGGCAGTACAATAATATATCATCTGAAGATCTTCAGATCGTGGTGCAGACTTTAAAAAGGCCCAGTCTCAGTATGCTTTCTGCAGGATTCATATTTGGGTTATTTTTTATTATTTTACATTTTCCTCATTCAATATAGATTTTCTTAAAAGCGTATCTCAGAACACTTAAATGCACCCATAAAAGAAGAAATCAGATTACTTGGATTTATATAATAATAATAAATAATGGACATTAAATTGAGGTACTCTACTAGAGTAGCTTTGCATAATTGACATTTCAAAGCAATTTTTTTTTAAATATATATGTTATACTTGGTGCAGTCACTCAGTTCATCCACTATTGGAAATACGGCTTTCATCATATCAGTTTGTGCCTACAAAGGATTTTTGCATACTTTTCTCTGTAGAAAACGTGATTAACAGTCATTTCACTGACAGGAAATTTCATTTTTCACATTTTTCAGCATGTTTTTGTCTCGTTTTTTTTTTAACAGATGACACGCACTTAAAATGGAGAGTAGGGAGGTGGGAAAGGACTGTGATCAGAACCATGGTTTACAGACCAGATATCAAAATCTAATTTTTAAATATCAGTTTCATCAAACGGTGCCCTGCAGCATACCTAGTGTGAAACAAACTTTTAGCCCCTCCGTACATTTAAGTCAACTTTGCTTCAACTGGCTGCCCGTCACAAACAGCAGGTATGAACAGCAGGTGGGTGGAGCTGAAGCGTACTGGGCTATACCCACATCTCAGATTCAGCCGAGTGCTGCAACACTGATCAGAGCTTCACATTGCAAATGGATAATGACCCAAAGCATACTGCAAAAGTTTTTTTTTGACAAAGAAATGAACTATTCTTCAATGACCGAGTCAGTCACCTGATCTCAACCCAACAGAGCATGCTTTTTAGTTATTAAATACAAATCCGAAATCAGAAAGACCCACAAACAGCACATGAAGGTGGCTGCAGGCCCCAGCAGAGCATCTGAAGAAAGGAAACGCAGCTTTTGGTGATCATCCAGGTATTAAAAACCAAGCTTATATTTCAAATTTTCTTAGTTTATCCAGTTAAATTTGAGTCTCTGAAAATGGGGGACTGTGTATTAGTCAAGGTTATAATAAATTATGCACCAAAACACAGACAACGGGTAATTTAATCGCTGACACAAATACACAGTGTTCCTAACCAACCACCTTAATAAAAGGCCCTCACTTTCCTTATTTCAGTGTAGAAGTAGTTGGTCCTCACAAGTATTTGTATATCACACCAAAGACAGGCACGTCCCAGATGCAATCAGAATGGCCTTTGCCTTGATCCATTGTGCTCTAATGATTAAGCCTTATACACCTGCTCGGTGGGTCAGCTCTGCTGCTTTGCATCTCATCACAGCCCATTCATCACCGTACGTCTGTCTCCACCTCCGGCAGCCCTCTGTGACATCAGCTTGCCACTGACCTCCCTCTGAATCACATGCACACTCATCTCGTTTAAGACAAACAGCCTTAGTGACAGCACCTAAACTGGTTCATGCTTCCTCAGAGCACGCATGCTCACATCACAAATGACTGTATTCACAAACTGCATTATTGTAGGGTCTTTATCTTACAATAATTGAATTGAACTGAATTGAAATGAAACAAAATGTTAAAGACACATGTTAAAACTCATAGCCATCCCCCTCCCCAAATGTTCATAGAAATGACCATAAGGAATTCAATTTGATATAAAGAACAGACATATTAAGCCTTCCACTTCCAAGTTTCATTGATACAAAGACCAAACAAACAGTGTTATGCATGATAGCAATCACTTTAATGCTTAGCATTTTAAAACCCCATTCAGTAAAAAAAAAGTAGCTTTCTTTTTTTTTCTTATTTCTTGGCAATATCCCACTTATGAGTGTTTTTTTTTTTTTTCAGTATTTGTCATGAGTTTCTCTCCTTCACTGGTAGATCAAGTGCTCTTTGTCCTCCAGCTTCCTTTCAGCTACCTTTGAGTCTTCTTAGCAGTTCACCTGCTTGGTTTTTGCATTCTGAGCTTTGCCTTATTTATTTATTTGTTAATGCCATTCTCCAGGAAACACCCTGGAAGGATTCACCTTTTTTGGCTTTCTCTGGCTTTCTAGTTCTAGTCGAGGAATTCTCCTGCTGATTTGCTTTAGTGGCCAGGGGTCTATTTTATGACCCCTTTCTCTGGGATCCAGCTTGATGTACAGTCATGGGTGTGGCAAAGAGCATGCAGCTATTAATTCTGGTTCATTAACATGCGGGGTAGTGAGAACGAGATTGGCCTGTGGGAAAGGATGTTTTTTGATGTACAAAAAAGGCTTTTTAATACGCTGCATTTACGCACTGTTCTACCTTGCTTTTTGGATTCTAGCAAGAGATATATTTTCAGTTTTTCAATAAATGTTTCCCTATTGAGCTTCTTTGCATATTTAGAGTAAAGATTCATCCCAGAATATACTTAGCACCATAATGTGAGGATATACAGTAAATCCACATTATTATTTTTTTTAAAAAAAGGCCTGACCTGCACACTGAAGATAAGCTTTCTGAAAGAATTGCAGTCCATCGTGGCTAAAATTACAGCGTTCAGAATTAAAGAAATATGCCCCGACGTGTTCTCGCCATTACCCTGCAGCAATATTTTCACTACTCTGTAACCTTTCTGTTAATTGGAACACTAACACAAAGGGCCTCTGCGTATTTGCACACAGATGACAGCTCATCATTCGCTGCGAGCAATTTCACTATTATTACAGTTTGGAACCTAAGTGTAAAAGGCCGAAAATTTATCTCTACCTTCACGCTCTTCTGCATTCACGCTCGCTGTCGTACGTTCAATGGGAAGTAGAAATATGTGGTAAAACACATTATGTGGAAGAAATGAAAATGTTAATTCGTAAAACATTCTGTATGATTTGCTCTTCCCCCTCCTGAGTTGGCGTTTTACCCCCAACACGATTCAATATCTTTTTAATTATGGCTTTTGAAGGGAGAGGGCCCTGCACTCCATCTCTCCACTCTCAGGTTAACGTATGGGGAGATGATATCTCCATGTTCTGTTAGAAAGTAATCTATGCTTTTTAAACACTGTTTCCACGTACCCTTCACGTGTGCCTCTGCTGCTGCAGCTCAGAGGATAGTCTACCAAGTCCTAATGTTGCTGCAGTTGATCTTGGGTTTAGCCTCACTTTTTATTCAAAAAAATCAAGCTAAAATATTAATACGGGCCTTTAAATCTGAGGCATTTCATCTTTCCAGAGTGCACGTCAGACTTTCCCCTCCCTCTCTGCTGGCACTGTCAGTGTTTACTGTCAGCAAACATCAATTCCCATAAAATCAGCAGCCGACGGTGACGCACAGAGCGTGGCCAACCATGCTCCATCCCCATGACTAATCACTCAGTTGATGATGCAGTGGAAAGGAAGGCGTGCACCTCATCAAGAGACCAGAGGGTGGTGTCTCTGAGGGCCACGGTGGACACTGTGCTAAACTGGAATGCTCAACACAAGTTTAGGCCTAATCGTCTCATTGTCTCCGTTCTGCTTGAAAGGATCAGCAGCCGTGCTAAGCTCCTCGGGGTACCGGCACTCAGCTGCTCTCTGCCATCTTGCTTTGTCTTCATGGCTGTTGTTTGTGTTTACTGAGCCGAGAAGTGTTTTCCAGCGACGTTGTTCGGTTATTAGATTTCGTTCATCTTTTGGTTAATTATCGTTCCATCGGTGCGCTATGGCGTTTCCTGTTGTTGAAGTTGAAGCAGCAAAATGTGACTTCTGGTGCTGCACTGTGGTGACGGGCGTCTGTAGGCCTGTCAGATATGTTTGTATGTTTGTTTGTTGTGAGTGTTCTGTTGCCGTTGCTCGCCTGTAATCAAATTGTCTTGGATTGTCCAATTCCTGGGATTTAGGGAAAGAACCTGCTCAAATATGCTGGCTGTTTGTTTTCCACCTGCTGCTGCAGGCAACAGTGCAAACTTTGACAACACCGCAGCACATTTCTGCAGCTGAGCTGATTGTGTTACAGTGGCTGGCATTTTTCGCTACAGTCCAGAAGAACTTTGGCAGCTGAGGCGGGACGCTGACTTTAAAGATCTCTGAAGGAGCTTAGGAGAGGAGCGAGGGGGTGGACAAAGGTGAAGAGGTTGGTGCACAGGTGTGCGATGGAGGGTGCAGACGCTTGGTAGTAAGCCGCCTCTGTCAACAATGATCCTTTCAAGCTCACTTTCTGTCCCAACTAACTAGCAAGTAACAACTAACAACTGATGGCATTCCTGTTGGCTGTGACTTATTTCACTGAGTACAGTGAGAGCTACCATCTGTGTTTTCCTGAAATATGGCTAAAGGATACAACTGACAGTTTCTCCCTTCACGTCGCAGGGTTTAGCGGTCCCGTGAGAATGGAGGGTGATCTATTGGCGCCCGGGGAGAGAAAGAAGGTGGAGGTGTGTGCATTTATGTTAACGAGAGATGGTGAAAGAACTGCAAACTGTTCTCAGGATATTGAGCCTCTGTCCTTCTACCTCCCTCAGGAGTTTAGAAAGTTATTTATAAATTGTTTATATTCATCTGAGAGCAAATATTAGGGCTGCTGCAGATATAATATATCATACAGTGGTTAGGTTTGAAAGTGTTTCTTTTGATCACCCAAAATTTGTATGGGGGGACTTTAGTGGCTACTCAGTAAGACATGTATTGCTCCACTTTTATCAGTACATTAATTATCCTACCAGGGGAGGGAGGATACTTGATTTATGTTCGGCATAAATGCTGACCGGTTGGTCCCTCTCCATAAACATCAGCTTAAAACCAGCAAGCTTGAGCAGCAGTCAGTCGAGATGTGGAAAGATGACTCAGCGGACTCTCTGAGAGGTTTTTGACTCTCCATGATGGGGCATCTTCACAGACGACTTGGATGAACTCAGTACTCTGGTGTCATAGGGCTGCAACTATCCATTATTTTAGTAATTAATTATAGCATCGATTAATCAAGTAATCCGATAAGAAATGCTTATTAATAAATAAATATCCAAAAGAGAAAAAACGCAGGTCTTTTAAAATCAACAGCTTATTGGTTTCCATTTTAATTCAATTCAATTCAATTCAATTTTATTTATATAGCGCCAAATCACAACAAACTGTCGCCTCAAGGCGATTTTAGAAATTGCAGCATTTTTATCTCCTGGATGAGGTCAGTTTGGTGTGTGTGTGTGTGTGTGTGTGGGGGGGGGGGTCTGCATGTTTAACTGTGCTAGTGAATGAGTGAGTGTGTGTCTGTGAGCCTCCTGCATCATGACTGAAGGAGACAATATTTAAATTTTATATGAATCTAAAGCTGCAAAATAATGTCACTAAATCCTTAAAATCAATATGGTCTCATGAACCCCCATGCCCCCCCCCCCCCCCCCCCCCCCCCCCCTTAAACTCGCCCTTGCTTTTTTGCAGGTTTTGCTGCCATATAAACCCGGACGGCTGCCGTCAGCCTGATTTAAACTTGGTGTCAGACCAAGTTAAAAGTTCATCTGCATATTTTATTTTAACTTCTGTATCTTTACTGTTGGGTTTTCTCTGTGTAAAACAAACAGTGGTGGGTGGGAGCTGCTACAAAGTTTGCTTTTCATCACGTTTGTGCTTGTTGATCAGGTGGTTTGGTGAAGGACTCCCTCCAGCTGTTTCCCAGTAAAGGTTTAATGGTATTCACACGCATGAGTCCAAGTCCATCACTCTTTTTATGATGAATACATCTGAATATCATAACTGGAGGAAAAGTATCAGCTTTGCAAACTTCTTGTACCCAGAGATATTTTATTTCTAGTAGCAGAACTCTGTTGAACAAATGCAGGTGACATGATGTTTGTGTCGCTGTTCTTTGATTTTTGGTGATGTTGTTGCTGTTGTTACACAACACTTTTTTTGTTCTTGATATAGTTTGAGTTTTGCCACAAGGTACCAATGGATCTTCCAAAAAGGACAATAAATGCTACTACTACTACTACTACTACTACTACTACTACTACTACTACTACTACAAAAAAAAAAAAAAAAAACACTAACAGCTCCAGCACATAGCAGATGACAGATACAGTGCATAACCAATTTATTTACAAGAAGTGAATCAAGCGTGAAATTCAACCACAAAAACAAATTTTTCTGTTCAGGAATCAAAATAAATCACTGTAATTTGGCATCTTGATTAAAATAATAATAATAATAATAAATACTGTATGCTTTCCTATTTTTTCAGCTTTTTTTTAATAAAAGAGTAAATCTGAAAGTTCGTGCACAACAGCAATAATTATATTTTAGTACTAAAAATATTTTAATTTAAGAGCTCGTGCATACTGCTGGATTTACCAGTAGGATTTTAGTCAGCATGACTTTTCAGCCTGTCTGAAATAATGCTGCAATTGATTTGTTCACAGTTTACTTTAAAGGAACGACTGAAAATTCATAAAATCCACAATGGAAAAAAAAGAAAAGTCCTAATAGCAGTAAAAGGTTGTAAAGAAGCCTTGAAGTCCCATTAGCATTTAGCTTTGGTAACTTGAAAAGCTATGTTAATGAATCTGCCACTGAAAATAACAACAGTACAAAAATAAATGTGTAGTCAGTATCTTGAGTGGCTCTTTAAAAAATTAAAAAACAAAAAAATATCTACATCCTTTAATTTTTGATGTCCCACATTGCCTTCAATAATTTGGTCCACATAAAGCGAGCAACCACTCAGAAAAGCTCTGAAAAAAGTTGTTTTCCGTGATTCCCTTTAATCAAGAAAATTATTGTGTTCTTATTACAGTAGGCGACCATACAGCCGTCTCACAGCCTGTTCCACGGGCCTGAACATGACAACTCAACAGCTGTGTGAGAAATTTCATTAGAAAATAAAACATCTTTGATCATGTAGTTTACATATGCTCTACAGCTTAGCCTTCTGCCATGAAATTGGCTGCACACAAAAAAATTAAAACAAACTTTGCAGTTTTAAACAAAATCACGTCTTGCGCGCGCTTTCTGCTGTGATGAGGTTTGCATTTAAAGTGTCATTTAAAGTAGCTGCATGTCGTCTTTTAGTTCAGCAACTTTTTTGAAGCCTCTGCTCCATGCCTCTGCTGGATTGAAAAAAAATGACAACGCAAATTGTGTTCTTTGAACTCGGAGATTGACTCGTGGTAAATGGATACATGGGCCTCTCTTTAAAGATGCACTCAGTCTCCCACCTGTCTTGAAATTGTCTGCCTTCAACTTCAACTTTCCTTTTTTCGTGCCATCTGTCAGCTAACTTGTTAGCTTGCAGTTACAGCCGAGTTGTGCCTGTGTGTTTAGTTTGGTGCTGTGTGTGTTTTGTAGGTGGCAGGAGGACCAAAATTAGCTGACATGCCAGATTTGGCCCGCATCCTTGAGTTTCACATGTTTTGCACTGTTAGGCTGTCAGCCTTCATTTGAGTTACTGAATCATCAATTATTCAAGGGGAGTTATGTGGATTTTTTTATACAACAATGACCAACGATGACCGAGAAGACAGGAGTGTCGTGATTGGACACATTTAGTCCACAAGGGTATAAAAAAAATGTCACAGTGTGAGCAGTTTGTGAGTATTTGTCATTGGCCTGGCATGGTCAAATCAAATGCTTCAATTAAATGATAAGGTAGCACTTTTCCTAGTAATTATAGCTAAAACTAAAATATAGGAAGTCTTACTGGATATGCAGTGGCCTAACCAACCATGGGAGGGAGAAGAAACCAACAAGAACGAGAAAAGAATTATTGAAGATACTGGCAAAAAAACCCATAACAACTCATATTGTCTTTATTAGGTTCTGACACACATATAATTATTTGGAATTATGTACCAGCTGTAGGTGGCTGCTTGCATAACCTACAGAGGTCCCTAAAAACATCCATAAATTTTAGATGTCTTCAGAGTACAAGCTTGCAATAAGACAAATATGATAAATCATATGAAAAATATCAACTGTGCCCTATAGCCATTATCAGATTAAGATAGTTGTGCAACAAGTATATGATTTTGTTCCCTATTTAAATGGAAATACTTAAATACAGCAGAGATAGATACTTCTAGAAAGCAATAAAGGCTGTGATACAAAGTGCAGGTAAACCTCCGTCAGTCTGTCCTGTACGGCTGTGTTGACCTGTTCCATAAATCTGCTCCTTTCAATTCCTTTGCTCGATCATGTAATAGGTAATACAGCACAAATCAGTCAGGTTTAAGCCCCTCCTTTAGCTCATGCCTGTGTGAGAGTGTTACCATCTGCCCATGATGGAGCATAGGACGTGAAGGATTTGTTGAGGCTTTGTATGTATATGTGGATACTATCCCATTTCCCCAGCTGCCTCCATGGTATGGGACATTCTGCTGTTGTGCAGCACATGTTCACACTTTAAACAATATAACTCATAAGGAACAAATGATGCAAAAGTTACATATACACCACAGGCTCTCCCAGTAGAGCTGATGAGCTTTTTTTTTTTTTTTTTTTTAAGTATCTTGGTGCATAAAAACTGCACATTTTGATAAAAGATTAAACCATAGGTGAGTTGGTGTTTAATTTTTTCCAACCCACATGTGGATCAAATGTGAAACCCGGAGGTGGAGAGCTAACCACCCGCCCATTTGTGGGCATTGCATGCTAAGCTTTTAGTTGTGGTGGAAACACAACAAAGCCAGAGGCAGAGAGAGAGAGAGAGAGAGAGAGAGAGAGAGAGAGAGAGGGAGAGCTTGTTGCCCCCGAGGGTCTCAGTCCTATCTGTCACTGTGCCACAACGATTCGCCCTGTAACTGATCCATGGACACCGAGTCTGCAGGTCAACTGTGACAGACTGCTTGGCGCGCGTGTGTGTGTGTGTGTTTGTTTTCGTCTCAAGGGTGCGGGTGCATCTGCATTCTGTCTCTCTCTGTGCATGGGGGCTGTCAATCTTCATTTCCTGCAGGAGAATGCAGAAACATGCATGTAGGAAGTGTGTATGCGGTCGTTTGCTGCTAATGAGAAGACGTGCAGGTAGAGGCACGGTGAAGGGCATCACGGGGTTAGAGATGCACGATAGCAATATGTTGCCACAGCAACAGTCAATGAGACTTTGTCCAAGTAAGAGGGTGAGGGAGGAGAGGCGGAAACAAGTGAAGCAGTTGCCATAGCGACTTGTCCATTGCAGCTGCCTGTAAATTTCTCTCTCCCCAATGTGAGTGCGTCTGCTTGACTGATGCACCGGTTTTAGCGTCACGGCTGTGTATGTATGTTTGTGACGCCCCAGTCTATCACTCGTGATTTAGGGTGTAACATTTGCAGCTACCTCACATATGTCTGTATCCTTAACACTGCATCTACATATATATATAAAAGCAGGTTTCAAAGGGAGACACAAACCCTCCATCTCTCTTGCCTTCTATAACAGATGCTGTAGTGGTTATTTATGTGGTTGTTCGGCACTACTGTTTGCTCATATCCTCGGGCCTACACACACACACACACACACACACACACAAACACACACACACTCACAGGCACACAAACAGAAGCCAACAGGGGCTGTCACTGTGCCACACTTCTGAGTCTTGTGTGCCATATGCTACCGTAGGCTCCTGGCAGGCAGGAGCGACGTTGTTCACAGTCAGCTAGGAGACTGGTTCAAAGGCCAACGAGGGCCCATCAGGGACCATCCTACATGCACGCACAGCACTGCAGGAGAGGGCGCCTGTTAAAACCTCTCAGGACTGACATTGGACGCTTTCTGAAATGATCTGTATGAGTTTTTTTTACTAGAGGATGCCAGAATTTGTAATTGTAGTTTCCCCGAGCAACAATACAACTTAAAGGGCACCTACTATGCTCATTTTCAGCTCCATATTTTTATTATTAGAATCTGCTGGCATAGCTTTGAATATCTAATACTCTTTATTTATCTTATGCTGGGCCTCGGTTCAGCCTGTCGGTTCATCCAGCACCTGAAAAAAGCCATTTTAGCTACCTTTCAAACATCCATCTCACAGGCTGCCTCTTACAAACAAAAGGTTTGAACAGAAAGTGGGTGGGCTCAGAGAATTGTTCCATTTGGGATGCGTGCCACCACCTCAAGCCAATGGTAGAGAAAACATTGCCTCATTATTTGAATTTTTTGCCATATGAGGATCTACCACTGAAACAGTACATAGTGTGTATGACAGAATATAAGAAAATTCATAATAGGTCCTCTTTAACTAAATATCTTCAACTTGCCTCAGAAATTTATATTCTATATATTATAGATAATTTATAGTTTGTAAGCATGTTTAGGCAACAATAATTTAAATAAAAACAGCTAATATTAGACCATTCTCAGATCCTGCCTCCATCATGCACATTTATACTTGCTTTCAGTAAAATAATAGCACATAAAACTTAATGAGATGCAACCCTGGACCTAAATTTTGTCTTCTAATGTTATTACGTGACAGTTTCATAGGTAACGTTTTAGCTATCTTTCCATCTTTCACCTCAAGGCAGGCAACAACTAACAATTTGTGCCAGTGCAAAATGATGGCGTCCAAGAAAACTGTGTTTTTCTAGAGATTCCACACAGGGGGGGGCTGACCTAGAATTAGGATGATATAGTTGTCCCTGCAGCTCAAGGCGTTTGGAAATTTGCATTTATGGGATTTCCAAGTTCCAAGGTGCAAAATAAAATGAGGAAATTATGGAAATTTATTGCAGACATGATATATTAAGAGCCAGTGGCCTTTTATTTTGTGTTGATAGCAAGCTGAATGTTCTTCAGAGGGGAGTGTATAGACATCAGCTTCACTCCTGTGGGGCCCAGCTTTCATGTGTCATCCCGGTACCTTTTTTTTAACCTTGTGTATGTTGTGCTTGTGGTGCCACATTGCTTTGAGTGCATTTACTAGAGAGTGGCTGTTTACACAGTGTTAAACATCCCTTCTCTACAGCAGAGAGCTCTTTGGGATGAACTCTTGACACCAACACGTTGAGCTACCCCAACATAAGAGCTGTTCTTCAGATATTCTATGAATTTATTTGGACATCCCCAGTTGCAACTAATTGCTTCAGGCTGCCATCAAATTTCTGCCTTTGCTTGTGGGATCAGTTGCACATACGGATGCTTGACCGCATCAGTTTTGGTCAATCTGGGCCTCAGTGGGACATAAAGACTGATGTACGACTGGCTCTAATGTGCAGCACTACAGTAGCTGGTGATTTTCTTCAAGCATTTTTCAAGCTTTAATCACCAGGAAACATTTGATAAGATTCTTGCAGTGGCGCCTCGTATTATTGCCTGTTGTTAGAATCATTGGCTAAAATCTAAATTACCTCAAGCCCATTTTTAAAAGCAGACATCCAGCTGCAGGGAGTAGTGCAGTACTGATTCAGTACTATGTTTTCATCCAGCTGAGCAATTTGCAGTTTGTTCCATGTATCATGGCCTAACAGAATGTGTAATCAAGAAGAATATGAGAGGCATGAATAGAGTTATTGACTTTTTGTTCTTTTACACCCTCCTTTTTCCTCTCTGTGTATGCAGATATTCGTGACCGCAGGAAGAAGCCCGTGATGCTGTTTATTCACGGCGGCTCCTACATGGAAGGCACAGGAAACATGTTTGATGCCAGCGTCCTTGCCGCCTACGGCAACGTCATCGTGGTGACCATGAACTACCGGCTTGGCGTGCTCGGTGAGTGACCCGGATGACTTCTTCACGCTAACAGAACTGCTCCAACAAATAGATTTTATACCCATATATTCCCAAATGTTGAACTAAAGAAAATAACGTGTACACTTCTCTCAGTAAACCTGTCTTCTTTTATCCGAATTGAGTCGATGATGGGTGACATGAACAAACTCCATCAGTGCAGGCCTCATTAGAGCTCACTCTCGCCTGCCTAAACACTGATTGTGCTTAAATTTTCTTTCAATGCCGATGTTTTTATTTTATTTTATTTTTTTACAAACCCTTGCATTGTAACCCCCCCATCTCCCCCAGTGTTTTGGGGGTGAACTTGAGATGAAGAAACCATTGTGCCTCATCAGAAACACAGGTGAAAGGAAAGTCTGGCTCAACTTGATCCCGTATTAAGTATGAATATTCTGAGGGCTGTTCATCATCATCATCAGTTAAAATCTTCAAAGATCATTAAAAAATACAATTCAAGCTTAGTTTTCATGTGATATCCCAGGGTGGGGCTACCAGAGTATATCATGATCATTTGGGAAATTTACGGCTTAATCTGATTTCTGTAAAAATGCAAACGTTGTGGTGCACCCTGATACAACGCGACTGGAAGAACAAAAGTATAAAAGTGCATAAACACCCATTGATTGTTTATGGTTAAATGCAGACGTTTAGAGGACATGAAAGCAGGCTGTATCACCTGCACACAGGAGGACTGTGATTTATAAAGGCAACAGATGTGCAGGTGTGCATATGCGTTTTTTATAAATCTGAGACTTGTTTTTCCCCGTGCATGCCATCTTCCATTTTTGTGCGCACTTTTATTGTGGATCCGTCATACTTTTTTTTTTTTTTTTCTTTTCATAAATGAGGCTCACCTGAAGGCAGAATAAGTAGAATAGAGTGGAGAACCACTGGTAGGAAGGAAGATATGGTAGTGCAATGTATTAATCAGAAGAATTTCACCTGGGAGCCCTGTGTGATGTCACCATTGACTTATTTTTAGTGCATCTGAAGCCCATTGCTTTAAATTTTCAAATTATAACTTTTTGTTTTGTCCTCTTCTAGATTTCTCCACACTACATCTTTATTACAAGCTGTCAGAGTTACAGTGCTGTGAAAAAGTGTTTGCCCTCTTCCTGATGACTTAGGTTTTGCATATTTGTTGCACATATTTGCGATCATCAAATCTGATAACTGGCAACAAGTTTTTGACATCTCTGTGGAGGAATTCTGCCCCATTCTTCTTTGCAGAGTCGTTTTAATTCACCCACATTGGAGAGTTTTTCAGCATGAACTGCCTGTTTAAGGTCATGCCAAAGCATCTCAATCTCAAAGTCTGGACTTTGATTAGACCGCTCCAGAACCTTCATTTTGGTTTTGTTTTTTTTTGGAACCATTCAGAGGTGGACTTGCTGCTGTGTTTCGGATCATTGGCATTCTGTATGATCCGAGTGCACTTTTGAGAGCACAAACTAATGGCCGAACATTTTCCTTCAGGATTTTCTGGTAGAGAGCAGAATTCACGGTTCCATCGGTTACAGCAAGTCGTCCAGATCCTGAAGCAGCAAAGCAGCCCCAGACCATCACACTACCACCACCATGTTTGACTGTATCATGTTCTTTTTATGAAATGCTGTGTTAGTTTAAGGCCAGATGTAACGGGATTCAAACCTTCCAAAAAGTTCATCTTTTGTCTCATCAGTCCTCAGAATATTTTCCCAAAAGTCTCGGGGATGATCAAGAAGTTTCTGACAAATGTGAGATGAGCCTTTGTGCTCTTGGTCAGCAGTAGTTTTCTCCTTGAAATTTTTTTCCAGTCTCTTTCTTACTGTTGAATCATGAACTCTGACCTTAACTGAGGCAAGTGAGGCCTGCAGTTCTTTAGATGTTGTTCTGGTTTCTTTGAGTCATCGATGTGCTCTTGGAGTAATTTTGGTAGGCCAGCCACTCCTGGGAAGGTTCACCATTGTTCCATGTCTTCTGCATTTGTGGATCATGACTCTCACTGTGGTTCACTGGAGTCCCAAAGCCTTAGAAATGGCTTTGTAACCCTTTGTTTACCAGCTGTTCCTTTAGATGGTGGCACAGTGTGTTGCTTTTTTGAGATCTTTTAGCCTACTCCACTTTGATCTGCACTCCTTTATTTCTAATTTAGTTTATATAGACTTAAATCTTTTCATCGTGTGGCCATACATCCTGTTTTGTTTTTTAATTTGGCTACTGAGTCCTGCATTGCCAGTAAGTCCATTAAAATTAGAAATGCAAGAAGGGAACAAGCATGCAAATCATACACAGATGTGGCATTTTTACTGACATAGAAATGCGCCTCACACTTCTTCATTTTAACTACACGCCCTCGCCCAGCGCCTCCAACCTTCAGATGACTGTTTCGCCGATGTATAATTCATTCCACAAAGGGCAGGGATTGTAAAAAGAAAAATGCCTTTGCAGAGTATTTTGGTAGGGGAAGGCTTGGCTATGATGCACTTTTGAGCTGTTAGTACCAGCAGCAGCACTGAGGGAAAGTGAGGGATTTTGAAAGTAGTTAAAGTGGCTTTACAGGCCCGGCGTAGCACGCTGTAACCTGTCTGCTCAGTTCACTGTGGGATCTGCCAGCACAGTATTGTCTGCCACCTCAGCTCTCCGGCACGAGCTCGTCATCCCTTTTTTTGAAAATACACTCGACTTCTCCTCTTTGTTACCGCACTCTGTCTCGCTCCACTGAGACCAAGTAATTTAGCTTGGAGAGGAGGAACATGCCTCTAAGGAGGCAGGTGCTAACTAAAGGAAACTAAGTGCTTTAGATATTTCATTAGCCGAAGAGAAAGTGGGCTCCTGGAAGCTGTTTTAAAATAGGCTGCCTGGCTTTGATTTGTTTTGTTTCTTTCTTAAAGGATGTTGCTGTGTTGTTTTTGGAGCATTTAAAAAGGCTTTACGGCAGTGACACGTTTTCATTTGCATGCAATTACCCAAAGTGTTTGCCTTTCATTGCTTCCCTATTGAATTCATCAGCAATCTTCTGCTACAGTGAATAATAGAATGCAACATAAAATATCTTTTAAATGACTATTAAAAGAGGCCTTTTTTTTTTGCTTTTGTTATTGCTGATTACTGCTATCTATAAAACTCATTCTTCTCATCATGTTAATTGTTAAAGAACAGCCAAATCCACCCAAAATCTAACCTTTGTGGTTTAGCTTTAGCACTAGCGTCATTCTCCTCCTCAAAGTGCCACCACCAGTGTTGTGGAGCTGTAATTAGCTGTAATTAGCTTGCAGGTGAAGTAGTGCTCGTTAGCAGCTAACACACACTTGTTGTGATACAGAATAATATGTATACTACTGTCCTGAGTGCTGTCGCGCTAGCTCACCTGACTGATACAACTGTAAAATTGTGAATAAGGGATTTTTTTTCTCTTCTGTCTTACTGAAAAGATCAAGAAAATGTTGTAATCTCGTTTCCTTTTCCTACATTGCATCACTCATTTCAACATGCACTTTGTAACGTTATAACAAACATCACTAAAGAATGTGGGAGCATGCCTGTGTGTCTCAGGGCAGCAGTTAGTTTTTTTCATATTTACAGCATATAATAGATAGAAAGTAATTAGCATTACTGACATACAGCAAAGAATGATTCGCCCTGCATTAATCTGGAATTAATGAACATAAGTGGATGGATATCATCTGAACAGGGAATAATTTAAAGTTATATTTGCCTGTTTCTTTATTCCCTTTGAAATTTGGTTGGTACACTTTTTTCTTTGTCCATTGCCACACTAAAGCTACTGAATGAAACTAGTTACACTATATTAACAAAAGCATTGGCTTGTCTGCCTTCACACACATATGAACTTGAGTGACATCCCATTCTTAATTCATAGGGTTTAATGTGACATATTCATCTCTTCTGGGAAGGCTTTCCATGAGGTTTAGGAGTGTTTTTGGGAATTTTTGACCATTCTCCCAGAAGCACATTTGTGAGGTCAGATACTGATGTTGGATGACAAAGCCTGGCTCACAGTCTCTGCTCTAATTCCTCCTAAAGGTGTTCTATCAGGTTCAATTCAGAAGTGTGTGCAGGCTGGTCAAGGTCTTCCACACCAAACTCACTCATTCATGTCTTTATGGACTGGCTTTGTGCACTGGTGTGCGATCATGTTGGAACAGGAAGGGGCCATCCCCAAACTGTTCCCACAAAGCTAAGAACATGAAATTGTCCAAAATGTCTTGGTATGCTGAAGCATTAAGAGTTCCTTTCACTGGAATTAAGGGGCCGGGAAAAACTCCTGAAAAACAACCCCACACCATAATCCCCCCTCCACCAAACTTTACACTTGGCACAATGCAGTCAGACAAGTATCGTTCTCTTGGCAACCACCAAACCCAGACTCGTCCATCACATTTCCAGATGGAGAAGCGTGATTCGTCACTCCAGAGAGCATGTCTGCATTGCTCTAGAGTCCAGTGGTGGCGTGCTTCACACCACCGCATCCGACGCTTTGCATTGCGATTAATGAAGTAAGATGCAGCTGCTCGGCCATGGAAACCAATTCCATGAAGCTTTCTACTCACTGTTCTTCAGCTAATCTGAAGGCCACGTGAAGTTTGGAGGTCTGTAGTGATTGACTCTGCAGATAGTTAGCAACCTCAGCATAGTGTGCATAGGTCAGTCTTTAGAGCACAGAATGAAGATTACAGTTATCTAAGTTCAGTTTCACAGTGATACAGGCACAAGGAGCTATTCAATGTGAAAGGGTCATGGTGAAGTGAAAATCTTACTTTTGAAAAAGTATCCAATATCTTTGGATCAGACACACTCACCTACTTCAAATTTACCACAATCAGAGACAATGCTAATACCCAAGTGCAGAGCAAAAATGAGACATCTGGCTTTTGCACAGGTAGGTGTTTCAACAGTCCCTCTGTTCCAAATGTACTCGGTCTACCTTAGTTATTTGAGCTGTTTTTATATGTCTAAAACAGCTAATGGCAACAGCATGCTAATGAGGTACAGTCATGATAAAATGATTTAAATATAATCAGCAGAACCTGACATAATACATGTTGTCATTATTTATTTAATAAACATCAGGTTAAAATGTAGAAGCAGTGTGTGAAAGACTAAGTTCACTCTTACTGTCAGAACTAATAAGGTAAGTTGCAGCCAGGTGCTGCTGATCAAAAGCACTTGATTTACTGATCATCAGCAAATGCGAGCACCTCTGTAAAAGAAAAGGTTTAAGCAGTTTGCTGGTCTGGAGCATTCAGGTGTGTGTTGCAAGGATCTGAACAAGCAACAAGACTTCTGGAACTATGTCCTTTGGATAGATGAGACTAAAGTGGAGACGCCCTGTAGTTTGGACCTTACAGGAGGAGAGTTGTGCATAAATGAATGCCCACCTCAATGGACTGCAGCAATGCTGTAAAGAAGAGTGGGCCAGCATTCCTCCACAAAGATGTGAGAAACTGATAAAGTCATATAGAAAGCAATTAGTAAATTAAAGCTATTGCTGAAGGTGGTTCTACAAGCTATTGACTCATGGGGTTTTTCACACACTTTTCTTTCTTTTTACCATGACTGTAGATCAGCCAATTTAATGGTTGTAGCTTTTGAATGTGTATGAAGAAAAAAATCCCCAGTGCTTAGGACTAGCAGTGGGTCAGTTTAGGCCAGTTGGGGGCCAGCAGGCTTATAATACAGTGGTGCAAACCCTGTTTCTGAAAGTAAAACCAATTCTAGCAAAGTTCCAGGTTAGGTGAACTTTGGAAATTTGGAATAGAAAACAAAGGCTAATTTCCTGCTTGATTTGCTCAACAGGGGTATTGGTAACTTTTCAGGCATGTTTCCACCTCCAGAGTAAAACCTGGCTTCATGGTTGGTTTGTTAACCTGTCAGACCACTTGTGTTTCCAGCCCTCTTTGATTTATTTGTGATAGTATGTCTTATGTGGTGAAATGACAGGATCATATATGTGAGCGTGCCACTTTTATTATCAGACCTGCTTTCGTGATAGTTGCCACAAAGTGGGCTTACAAGGCAATGTTGCATAACAGCTCTTTGGAGATGAACTTTATAGTATTGTTTCATGCCAGCTTGAACCTGGTTTGGTGAGTTTTAGATAAAAGTAATCCTGTACAGAAGACATTTAAATACATGGATTACAAATATAGTTTTCAAAGATGATAAAAATAAGTCAGAAGCCTCAGCAGCTCCTCATGGCTGTTTGCTGAATTTGAAAAGAGATAATGGTAAAGTATTAGATTCGCCCAGAGTATATATGTCATGTGCGTTAGGTAGGGCTTAATTATCTACCCTTTTGCATTACATCTCTCTCTTCCTCCTTTCAGTACTCAAGTTGCATTTCTGCATTTTCCTCTTCCTGCACCCTGTCTGCAACACTCTAATCGCATTCTTTGAGTCAAGGAGAAAGCAAATTGTGGGGGAGACTTTGTCATTTGTATGCAAAGAGACAGCCTCAGCCATCTCCCAAATATGAGAGCCATCCAGAGCAATTTGGCCATGATTGGGAGAAATGTGAGTAATCTTTCACCCCATGCATCCCGCATGATGGATGGCATTTTCCTTTGACAGAGAGAGGCACGCAGCAAAGCTAGTGTGGGGTTAGAAGCGAGCGTTTGTGTGTTTAGAGGTGGTGTGCACCGGGCACGTGTAGCTGCATGCATTCATGCATATCAATGTCTGCTCTGTGAATACGCTGTGCGATGGTTTCTGCTGTGTTTGTGTTCTTGCTTCAGCAATCCGACATGCCGATTTGGAAGGGCAACGCAGGAATTATTGATACAGAAGCTAGATGTGGTCATGCGATATGAAAACTCAACACTGCATGTGTTTCTGTGCGGGCTGGCATCTTTGCATGAGATCCTATTCAGTATCAACTGTCAGACCCCTCCTGTGCATATGGGATGCTCGAGCTGTGTTCGTGAGTTCAGTGATGCGGCCCTCTGCTGTTTCAGTT
This sequence comes from Archocentrus centrarchus, assembly GCF_007364275.1. Classification (NCBI taxonomy): domain Eukaryota; kingdom Metazoa; phylum Chordata; class Actinopteri; order Cichliformes; family Cichlidae; genus Archocentrus; species Archocentrus centrarchus. The sequence continues at coordinate 720,245 of NC_044363.1, read as the reverse complement.
AGTGGTGCAAGAGTTCAATTTTGTGGTCTTGGTTTACGAAGCCTACCACAAATTAGTTTGAGGCTTGCAACGTTTTCTATCGCTGTATGGTTTCAATTTAGCAGAGTATTTAATTACCCCGATCATATAAATGATTAAAGCTGGAGTTGAGTTAATTGGAATGCACTGCTGCTAATTAAGAGTTAAAGCTGGTCTTTTAAAACATGCCTTGCCCATACCGTTTCTGAAGAGCAAGAGGAAGTGTAATTTATTCTGCTCCTGAGCTTTAAATCTGGTTGTCAAAACTCATAAATGTATGTAAATCAGTTCATCTAATGCATAGTGAATGTTTTTAGCACTTTGGACAGTGTATGCTCATTGTCCACTGTAATTAACATGTTGCTGTTGCAACATTATTTAAAATTGGACCAAACTGGAGAATTATGTGGCACGGAGGTTTTGCCAAAAATAGAAAATAACTGATTGTTAATTGGTTTATCTGGTAGTCACCGGGTTTTGGTCTTTTTACAGGATATTTTGAAAGTAACAAAAAATATACTGTATGAGTATATGTACATGTTCAGTGTCAGTAGTTGGGCCGAGACCAATTTTTTAAAAAGTAAAAAAACAATTATTCTGATCATAGGCGTAGGAACCAGGGGGGATGGGGTGGACATGTCCCCCCCATAGTGGAGACAGGGTCATTTGTCCCACCCAAAAATAACACAGTGGAGGAAAATAAATACTTGATTTTGAAATCTTTAACTCGCGTGCTTTTATTTTGAAAGCGCAACATAGCGTCATGTCACCCCACACACACACACACACACACACACACACCCCCACACCCCCTTCTGAACAGCTCTGCGACAGTTGATAAGTGATATCGATAATGGAAGCGGAATTGCTAAATTCTTACTAATTCCCATCCTCAGGCAGGAGTGAGGAACTCTTGAATGAGGTAAAACGGTCTGTCGGGAATGTTGCCATCAATATGGCTTGTTTATAACGTCTTGTTGTCAAATTACTTTCATATATAGAAACCAAATCTTTTTGGTTCAGTCATCTTAATCCTGGGATGGTCACTCGTCCAATATTTAACTGCTAACTTTGCCTAGAAGTTAGCTAGACGAGCCAAAATGTTTTGTTATCTCATTTCAACACAATGCCACCACCAACGAAAAGACTGAAACAGCAGCAGGACTTACTTTGTGGAGAGGCTGAAGAAGCTCTGATGAGGTCTTAAATTAGTTTAGAGAAATATGTATCAACCTGTTATTAATTTTTAAATATAAACCTAAACAATTTAATCATGAGAAGAACTGGTTCAGGGAAGAGAGAGGAGAGCCAGATGGAGCTTCAGGGTGCGAGGTCAGCTATAAAATCCATATTAATAATAATAGATCCAGAAAGAACAGGTGAGGACTGATGTCAGTTTTTTTTTTTTTCCAAGATAAATTTTCAATAATGTTTTCATTATTTCCACAGCACTTATAAGCGTATGGGTTGGGTTATGTTTAGGTTGACAGGCGCAGTACAACACCCCACTAGAGTTGGTGAAATGCTTCTCCACAGTGACCAATAAGTGGGGTTGTTTTTCTTGTTTAGTATAAAATGAACCACCTTTAGGCTCAGGAGCTGTGCCTCATCTCCGAAACCATTTTGTATGTTCAGGAGCAGCAATGCAGCACAAAGGAGACAGGAAAAGGAGAGGGTGGTACAGGGTCTGAGGTGAGGTCTTAAAATAAATGAGTGAAACCTTTTCCTGTAAGGTTAGGTGATGCTGTAAACAGAGTTGACAGCGTATGAGAGATAATGTATACATCTAAGAGTTGGGCAATAAATCAATAACAATATGTATTGCAATAGACACGTGATCATTATAGCATTTTTTATGCTTTGCTCCGAGTATTTATGGATCTGTCAGGTTTCCGATATGTGTCCCCCCCAATAGTAAACTCATTCCTACGCCCTTGATTCTGATATCAGTACAGCAGTTGATGCTCTTTTTTATTTCCACCCAGAGCACTCTCAAATGTTTGTGTGTAGCGGAGTATAATAGAAGCTGCCCGGCTGCTAGTTTTAAAACCTAGCTGAGTTTGTACTCGACCTTATTTCGGCTAATTTTCTGAAGGCGTTCCACGCAAGTCTTTGACGGCTGTTGTCGGTCGTGGCTTTGCAAGTTCTTCTTTTGCACTTGTTTCACGCATGTTTAACGTTAGCAGGGTGTTCTTTTTATGGCGGTTAGGCCCCTACAAGTTGTCCGCTTACTGCCACCTTCTGGCAACAATAGCACATTACATCCTACTGGGATAAAAGCAAAGGAAAGACAAACATTTGTCACATAAGCATAAATCATGACCATACAAAACCAGTATACTAACTCCAATGCCAGTATATTAGTATTGTTGGCTCACATACTTTGTTTCAAGTTTAGAGAGTGAGGATATTGTCCAATAGATACATTTTTTTATATATATAACATAATGCAGAAAAGGGGGGTAAAATAGCAGCCTCATTTTCCCATTTCAATATAAATTTACCAGAATTCTTTTTTTTTTTCTTTTTTTTTGTGTGTTTTTCTGTTTTTAATTTAATATTAAAATATTAACTTTATTTATATCGGCACACATGGGACTGATATAGCATATAGATATATCACTGATAGTGATATATCTATATGCTAGGATAATATCAGCCAATAACAGCGGCCAGTCGATACATCTGTCAAACCGTCCTGTTGAGCAAAACTCCTGTTTTGACCTGATTTCTAACTGAAAGACAGAAACTCTTCTTACAGTTAACATTCAAACTGGTCTCCACTGGTTTTCTGATCTTATTGACAACTCAAAGTGCTTTATTTAGTGAGATGTTCTACACTCTACCTTTATTCCAGCCTGCAACTCCCCCATTTTTATCCTGGTTAGTGCTTTGCTACTTCTGCGGCCTGTTTAGATCTCCTTTCCCTTGTGGCAACTTGCTCCTTAATCCATCCATTGTAGACCCTTCACAGCATCTCATTTAGTGAGTTACAGTCCCAGTCAGGACAGCAGCTTTGTATCCTGTGGGAAGAAAGCCCCCAAGAACCATTTCTTGAAAGAACAAACTGGTCTTGATTTTTTTTTTTTTTAATAATAATTTAAAAATTCCCCCCTCTGCTTCTTTTTTTTTATTATTGTTATTCAAAAACAGTTATTAAGGAATAAAGGCATAGCTGGGATTTACATTTCCATTAACATGTAAATAAATAGTTTCTCTCACTCTCTCTGCTAATCTCTCCCCTCTGGGCTTTATCTGTATGTTTGTGTCTGTGTATGCGCGATAGAGCTGATACGTGAGCATTTAAGAAAAACAAAATGAAAGTCAAGCACAGAGAGGAAAGGCAGTAATAGAGGTTTGAGGGGTGTTATTTCTTTTTCTTTTTTTTTTTCCCATCTGGGTGATTGAGAGATGTGATCTTTTCTCTATCTTCCCTGACACCCCTGTTTAACAGTTGCCTCACCAGCCGTGGCAGCTCTACACAAATGCTAACCACCGTGGAATTATTCACCTAGCAGGACACGCCTGACTCCGTGCGTATGCTAATGTGGTGGAATTGTACCTGTCTGCAGCCAGACAGGCGCGTTCGCGGCGAGACGAGCTTCAGAGGGGGAGAGAGGAGCAGCGGGCAGTCTCCAGCGAGGTCTCTGCAGGGAATTCGGCCGAGTTAAATATGTAATGAAAAGCTTCACCGGGCCACCGAGCAATTGACCTTGGCTTGGCTGCTGTGGAGACAGACGTGCTTACAGTACATACGTCACCTCCACCCCAGTGAGCTTTTTACATCCCTCGGCTGCCTGAGAGGAGAGAAAATGAGACTGTGTATTCATTCAGACATTAACAATGATGATAAGAGAGGTGGAACAGCACGGCACAAAGCTTATAGAATTTGTTATTTTTAGTGCTGCAACCCTTGCATCAACATAATGTATGCCTCCTGAGCTGACTCTGTGTGTGTGTGTGTGTGTGTGTGTGTGTGTGTGTGTGTGCTATGGCCAAGATACTTGTAGAATATAGGGTGAGATTTTAAGAGATGAGAGAAGTGACAGTGGGGGAGAGATGAGAGTGAGGGCAGAGAGCAGAAGACGAGGGAGGAGAGGGGCTCCATTTGCCTGCGATGCTAAAAATAAAGCTTGCATATTTTTGAGTGTGCACTAGAGCAGACATTCATCTAGGGCACAATTATATATGCTTCGTATTGCTGTCTGTGCACACGCACACAGGAGAGATGGCACTGACTCTTCAATGCAGTACACACACACACGCACGCACATACACACTCGCTCTCTCTTTCGCACTGCTACTTTTGAATTGGTATTCATAGAGCGTGGATTTGAAAAATGTCTCCTCCAGGCTTCTGTGGGGGGTCTTTAGTGGGGGGTGGGGGGGTTAGCTGTGCGTACCATGCTATGAGCAGACATCAGTGTGAAACGTGACCTGACAGGACCACAGAAGATATTAAGACACACACAGGCTCTACACCACAGCCTCACACACACACACACACACACACACACACACACACTCACACAATATTCTCAGTCTCCATAGCAACCCCTGACAGAATTGATGAGCAAAGTCCTATTGACTCTGTGTGAGAGGAGAGAAAGGGGGACCGTAGTGTCTTAAGTGTGTGTTGGGTGGTATAGAGTGTGTGACTTTGAGAAAGAGGACAGACTGGTCCACTATTTTCTGAGAGGGGATTAGCCCTTCCATCACACACACACACACACTCCCACGGGCAGGTAGGACGCCAGGAACACGCCCTCCTGCACTGGCACACACATTAACACAGTTACAGGCATGTTTTCAGGCATCCCTCGTGACTTCTTTTCACCGCTCCCCAGACGTTTCTCCTCTGTGCGTCCATGGCCTTGATACTCTCTCAGCCGACACGACTCCTACTTCTTCACTTTCTCTCACCTTCTCTTCTGCTCTCGTCATAATTCACCCTTAAGGAACTTCCAACACTGTGAATCCTACCAGGGAACCGTTCCCACCAGTGACTGAACCGCTCCTTCTCCAAGTCAGAGCTGTGGCTGCTCTTTCAAATAATCCAAGTAATTAAACCTTAGAAAATATTGTGGCTCCCTACCACTGTGGGGGTAATGTGTGACAAAGTAACTTTTAAGAGTAATTAAGTCTCTTTTTGGTTGGAGTTCTAGTAAAAAAAAAAAAATTATATATTTGCTGTTATTTCACAGTTCCTTTTGTAGCCACGAAAATAATGCTTCTGTTTTCCTAACTTTGGCAGGCAGCTACAGCTAGTGTCACTGTGAACGTGTAGCTCAGTTAGCGAGGTGTCACAAAGAGCATCCTTTCTGTCATGGAAGCATTCCTTTTATCATGATAGAAAGGATGAAAAGTACAAGAAAACATTGTAGTCAAATGCAAATTGTATCTGTCATCTGCATGAAGCTCTACTTTTAAGTGAAGTAAGCACCTGCTAGCTTAACACAGCTCTGATACAGCTTTTAGGCTTTTAGCATGGCTAAAGCACCGCTCTACTGAAAGATGCTACTGATATCATGCAGGGAAGCGCTCATTCAGAGGTACTGTAATGTAGTATATATATATATGTCCTCTGGACTATATAACCAATATGCACACGGAGTTGCAACAGGGTGTTTTCTCAGTAGATAACAATAGGTAACCTTTAGGCAGTAATCTAATAATGTAATAAGTAATTTCAAGAGACACATTACCCATAATGCTTCCTGCCTTCAGGTCAGTCTTGAAGTCCAACATTGTAATAAATCTATATAATAGATATATTTAGTTGATCTAACAACAAAAAATAGCCACAGAGTCATCAAAGCAGAAACACTGTCTACTCTTTCCTCTTTCATGAAGCTTAAAGCTCAGGTTGGATCATTTGACCCTGAACCACCTCAGTTATGCTGCTGTAGGCCCAGAGGAACTTTCCATGATGCAAAGAGCCGCTGCTGCACGTCATTAACTTTTGTCTATTTTTTGTTTTTCTGTACTTTTTTTGCTTATGGTCCCTTTATGCTCTGTTTTCCTGGTTGTGCTGGAGGCCTCTTCCTGTTAAAAGAGAGTTTTTCCTTACCACTGTTGCCAAGTGCTTGGTGTTAGCAGGTCATCTGATTGTTCAGATTATTTTCTCTAATATTGCAGAGTCTTTACTGTATAATATATAGACCACCTTGATATGACTGCTCTTGTGAACTGGTGCTTTATCTATACAATGGAATAAAAATTGATCTTGATTGCAGCAGGAGGGAGCTAACAGTCTTATGTAGCTGACACAAGGTGATCACAGATGCTCTGTTTACACTGTGCATCCACGTTTCTCTTTGTCTTTTGCATTTACTAATCCAGTGTTTCAGTAAAAGCCCTCCTTACTTTTTCAGTTTGCTCCCATGTTTTGTCCTCTGCTCATCTTCTATTTCATTTACCCCACCTTGTAACTCTAACCCTCACACGCAATGCATGATTTGCTGTAGGCGCTCTTTTAAGAAAAGAGTTATGGGGCAAATTATGCTGATGTATGTTGCGCATGTCAAACAATCAGCTTTGTAAGTGAGAAACCATGGGCTGGTAATAGCTGCGGATGGATCATCATTACAGAAGGATGACAGCCGTTTGAATCATCGTGCAGCGCTACAGGGCTAACTGGGGGACTTAGTTCTCCCGCAGGGATAGTGGAGTTGTTTGGGGAGCCAAACTATCATCCTCATGCATCTGTATATTCAGATTGGTGCTCATAGAGACAGGCTGTTAGCGAGTGTAAACACTGCTAAGAAAAGCAGTCAGCATTTGTGTGTGGAATCCGCTGCGACACCGTGTGATGTTTGTGTCAGCCTTTGAGCTCTCTTTGCATGCAGTCAACACAAAGATGTAATAATTAACATATGGCATTAGGATTCTACAGTGCTGTGTATTTAATGCTCACTGCACTGTAGGCTGTGTGTGTGTGTTTCCCTTAGTATTTATTCAGACAGAAGTGCTTGGGTTGCTGTGAATTACTAATGTAATCACAAACACAACTGACTTTTCTGTGAAAGAAAAGTAATCCCCGGTGAAAATGGTTTAAATGTGACTTTCTTTCTTTTTCTTTTTTTCTTTTTTTTTGGCCATCCTTTCTGGTTCTTCTTCAGCTGGAGTTTTTTTTTTTAAATGATTTTCTGAACATCCCCAAACAGTTCTCCATGATCCTGAATGAAAGGGTGTGAAGTTGATGCTGTCACCTGATAGTTACATATGTGTTAGGCAGAAAAGAGTGACAGGTGAGGGATTTTTCAGTAAATTAAAATGGCTTTCCTTCCCTCTCCTATAACAATATCCATGTTGTGTGGCTTTTGTTGCACTCAGTGCATCTACTGCAGTAAATTCATACCTGTTTGGCTGCTAAATATTAATGGCATCTAATATCAATAAGAACCCAAACCAGAAGCCATTCATGAAGCCATTGAGAGCTGAGGGCAGTGACAAAATGTATCAAGCATTGACATTTCCTTCATTTTTCTAAAATTAGGATTAAATTGAAATAAAGGTGAAAGCTGCCAATAAATTAGTTTAGCCCTGAGGCATCTCATAATGTGAAGAACTGGTTAGAAGGAAATTCAATAATCTGCTCTCGGTCAGCGAGATTGCAGCCTCGGGCACTTAAAAAATGTAATTCCTTCTCCTGTTGTTTTAGTTGCTAGATTGTTGCACAGTATTTATAATTATAGTGCATGTGAGGGATATTTTTAGAAACACCTTAAGATCTTTAAAAAGATTGGAAATGCTGTCTCTGATACAAACTGGTCTCATACCGGATCCACCTGGAATACAGGGAACTTCGTACCTCCATTTATCCTTGGGTGCAGGCGGAACATTAATCCTAGCCAGCACAATGAACCCAGTCTCACAGCGAAATATGTAAAAGCTATTACATATGCTATATCATACTGTCCAAAATAATACTGGCATAAATTTTCACGTCATAAAAAAGTGTCATCCTGCAATATAAATGATATATCCATGCATTTACGTTCCCGAGTGTGTGCAACAACAACTATAGCTATATCACCTGCCCCTAAGACTTAGTATATTTTTTTTCCAATAAAGGCTGTAAAATTGTGAGATGCCAAAGTTTTTATGTGGGGTATTCTCGAGGTGGTAAATCCAGGCAAATTAATGAAATGAAATTAAAAGTATAAATTTGACACGTGTGGTTGATGTTGTTAAAGGGTCTGTTTTTACCCAAAACAGCATCTTTTCCTGAAATAATCAAACTAAATATTAACATTAAAAGAACGTTAGGTTACACATCAATTAAAAAATACCCGGAGTGAACGCACTCCACACAGAGTCCCCAGGCTGGATTCAAACCCAGGACCTTCTTGCTGCGAGGCGACAGTGCTAATCACCGCACCACCATGACTTATCTTCACATCTGTTCCTCATTGATTTACACACTGCCTGTTATTTCCCATTACACCATCCTGCGCCTCTTCCTGCCAGCCTGCTCTGCTGTGACTCTCTTTCATTCAGAAACACCAGGTCATCTCGGAGCGCCAGCTCTCTTGGTAGTCTTTTAGATGGGGCGCAGCTGGACTCCATGGTCTGTCTACTCTCTTCGTCCCTGGATCTGCACTAAACCTCACTCGTCCGCATGTCCATCCTGCTATTACTGCCGCATTAACCTATCAGCACTGGCTAATACAGCACCTGGGGCCAGAAGGGGAGGTGTGCGTGCTTCGTTGCTCATGCTACATATTCCCCTCTTCTGTTGCACACGTTGGGAATATGTATGACGACATATTTCCAAGTCATTTGCATTTTAGGAGGTGCGAGGTCAAGGACAGACCTGCCCGGTGTCATCGGCATGGCTAGCCGCGATTGACAGGAGGAAAAGTATGATAATGGCAGAGATGATAGGACACTTAACATGAGCACACACACAGTAGCATGTACAACACACGCATAATAAATTGAGACAGCAGAAGGGAGCTGGACAAAAGGGAAAGCGAGTAAAGCGCAGAGAGAGTAGTGAAAGAAATAGAGTTCACCCATCCGTGTAGTTCACTCTTCTCCACTCTCTCACACACACACACAAACACACACACACAAACACGCACACGCCAAACACAGGCTGATCATAGTAACTCACTGGCCCAGTAACAGATGCTGTGAGCAGTGTGGGAGGCAGGCTACACCTGCTCTCCTCCACCTCCTTTATGGTCCACACAGCAAGACCCAAAGACAGTTCATGCCTCTCCCCTTACCCAGCCATGTCATTTCTGAGCCTGAATACTGCACGTGCCACGGCCCACCTCTTTGTATCCACCTGCATTCTTAGACACAACAATGGAGTCAATACCCCCGAAACATACACACACACGGAGTTACATACTGTCCACTGCACTTCGCACTTAAACACGCTGAGAAATGTGCATGCATGCCAGCAAACTCCATTTAGTTTATTAGAGCCAAGCTGTGAATTTTAGATTTTAAGATCCTGTTAATTGTGATAAACTAGTATCTCGAATATCTATGTACACTTTCAACCTGTTACAACACCTGGCCCTTTAATTGAAAAACCTTACCTGGTCCTCTGCGGTGCCGGGTGTGTGTGTGAGGAGCATTTGCACAGGCTCCCCCTGCTCGACGCATTAAAGAATTTATGCAGAGGTGTTAATTTCTATGGCAGTAATGGAATAGTCTATGAATATGTACAAGGAGGGAGGCATTGAGTATGTATGTGTTATCCACCTGTGCTGGATGAAGTGGTATAGGGCTCTCATTAGGAACTGCTGGAGCTAATTATCTAATTAACCAGCCTATCCCGAGGAACCGACCCTTTCCCAATCAGCAAGCCTGAATGAACTGCGTTCACCAACCTAAAGGGAAGGCTGCAGCCGGCTGTGTATCTTTCTGCCGCATTTGCTTTCTACAGCCTTGACATGCCCACTCACACGTGGCTTGACTGAAACAAAGACGGCTGATGATAATGAACGTTTATTTGTTCCTCAGACAGTGCTGTCTTGTGGATGGATGCGTGTGGGTGCGCAGACGTAGACGCTCTGAAAGTAGTTTATGTTTTCCTATGGAAAGCCCTGTGATCTGTTGAGCTTTGAATGAGGCAGATGGTGCCTCCAAAGTGGTGCCACGACAAGCTCGAGCTCCTCTGTGGAAATGTGCCTTTTTTTCCCCCTCTCCCTCTCTGTTGTAAGCTATTCCCTGAACCCTCCTGGAACATAACTACATTTCAAAGTGCACTAAATGAATGACTGCTTCAAATTGTTGCATTAATACTTGTGTCTGTGCAATCACCGTGATCTGTGAAACACAAATGAAAATCATTGAAAGCTTTCATTTTACAAAGTACATATATAAGCCCGGATGCACTCTCAGCACTCAGTGTGACAGAGACTGTAAGAAATGATGGAAGCGACGTGTTTATGATCCGTGTGCACGCATGCTGACATTTCTCTGCAGATCCCTCTACAGCTTCTCGTACCCTCTGCCAGCTTTGTCAGTGTTGTGTACATACAGGAGTCTCCTCATAACAGTTGACTCTTGAATTAGTAATGTACACAGTGATGGACAGCTTTATCCTCAGCTCCCAAAATCCAGAAGGAACAAGAGCAGAAAAAAAAAACCCATCAACCGGCTGTCCATTTGGAAACTCCTCTCCCAAACAGCTACTCATAGCTTAGAAACAGGCAACATGGTTTGTATGGCTGCTGATAATCATAGTGGCTATGTCTGTAGTTCCACCTGTACAGAACCAAAATACAGTGCGTACAAAGTGGTTTAAACACTACTACAGTACCCACCTAGCATTACTTTTAAAGTCAGAGTGCATATCATTAACCTGTTAGATTATTTTGTGGGGTTACAAGTTATATAAGGGCACACACTTCCACTGGATGGGAGCCACGATGCTGCTCCGTCAAGTACTGAACCAAATATGTGTTAGTAAGCAACTCATCACTTATTGTTCATTCTCAAATTACTGTTATTATACTGGGAAAAGGCATATTTTTGCACAGTTGCTCATTCAAGTATGTTTATATGAGTAATTAAACATAGTTTGACAGAAGTATTGAAATAATTAAGGGATTATGTCTGTGTAGGTTCTCAGTCATCCAGGTCATAGTCGTCTGTGGAGCTTGAAAAAAGGGTGACTGGACTTCTTCTTGTTTCTTGATGTTTCGCCTCTCATCCCGAAGGCTTCCTCAGAGATTAAAGGATTATGTTCATCAAGTACATGTTTAAGACCCTTCTACAGAATTCTTGCTTGAAATCAAGTCAAGTGAAAACATGGAAGACTGACAAAGTGTCAATTCGTGGACTTCTGTCAGTACACATTCAAACACACTGTGGACTCCGCTCGGTTCCTGCGCGTCCCTTATTTCCACTGCTCCGATCTGCCGGGCCGCAGTATCCCATCCGCAACCTGTTCAGCCCTGCAGAAATGTTTTTATCTTTCATCCAAGTACAGTCCCATATATATATTTATCCATCAGCCACATCTAGCTAGCTCTGGGTCATGATACAGCAGCCTTCATTTCAAAATGTGTGTTAACAATAAGTGCTGCTAGGCAACCAGACATGCCACAAGCCACTGAGTGCAGCATTGTAAATTGATTTTCATGGGAGTCAGAATGACTCAGTTGGTGGTCCGAGGTATAAGTGTTAGTAATTATACTTCTTTTTATCCCACACACACCCCCAAATTCACTGTGTGATGAACAAACCTATTTCAGGAAAAGTCATGAATGAATATGAGATGATGGGGTTTTATTTAAACACAGTTACATGACTTTTATTTTTTTTTTTAAATGTCTTTGGCAGTTCTAGTGTTGATGAGCTTAGACCCAAACACCATTTCTTCTTCTCTTAGATTGTTAGCATTGGCAAGATTGATGAAAATCGTGGTAATGCCAGCTAATTGTTGGTGAAAATTGTTTGGCTTTTACTTTGATTCCACTACATTACATTCATACTCAGCCATAGTCACAGCTAGAATGGCTAACTTGGCAGACATAGGAGTAGTTAGCATGGGAGTGGAGCTTAGTGAGCCTACAAAAGAGGACCTGTCTCTGTGACCTGAATGGACCAATTATTTGTGAAAAAGTCAAACTGTGGTTGAGTGATGCGTATATGTGCTTTCTTATGTGGCTTGTGACATGTTTTGGATGTATTCGCAGCTGTCTGTAGAGTCGCTGTGGAAGGTTTTCATTAATGTATTCTAGCCTGCAGGTATGTGACCATCCATATATTTTGCTGTGTGAAGCATTAGTGCTGTGAGGCGTACGATCCACTGGCTGCACCGGCTTTCTTTTTTAGCAGAAATTTCACTTATTAAAGGACTGCTTCTGTAAAATATTTGGATTTGAAGCACCCAAAAGTGAAGTGAGATTAATTTGCTTGGTGGTGTTTTATAATGTCAAGTGTGTTTTGAAGGACCTTCATGCAGCACAATGATGGAAATGAAATACAGACATGAGTGTTTTGTTACACGTTATTATCCGTATTCCGTCTGATCTTTGCCTTGAGACGCTTGGTTGCCTGTGCTGTGCCCTTTGTGAGAAGCATGTTCCCTCTTATTAGAATGCGGAGAAGAAATGGTTGTGGGGTTAGTGGCTTGCAGAATAAATCCCGGCCCTTGAAATCTATTAATTGTTGTGCTTGTTTGCATAGTGAGTCTTCTAATTCATGTCACTGTCTCCCTCTTTAGGAAGGTTTACCTACTCCACCTTCGCTGATTGCCATCGCCACCTTAAATGTTTCCCTGCTTCCTTGTGCTGTATTTTAATTAGAAAGAAACAAATGTGCTCATTAGCTGGCTGATGAAAATGAAAAAGAATGAAGAAATAAAAAAAAAAAATAGCATTCAGTTCTGCTGATGAAAGAAACAGGGTGAATCAAATATTCAGTCTTTTTTCACATGCGCAGAGATCCGAGCAGAAAGATCCTTGCATGTGAACATAGTGCTGGGACCATTTGTTGTGGTTTTTAGAAAGCAGAATTGTATTAAACGGAGGGTGTTGCCTTACACGTGTAAACATGAGATGTCTGGGTGACTTTGCAGAAATGAGCTGGCTCCAAGTGGGCTCGAGCAGATGTGTGGTATGGAAAAAGCAAATTGGAATTGGCACTCAATCTGACAACTTGGAAGTGTTCTTACCCTCCCGTCCTCAATATGAGTGTGGTAAATTGAGTGAAGCGTAATATGGGAATAAGATGAGGGGATTTTTTTTCCCTCTCCTTTTCTGGCTTACTTGCATGTCTGCAGATCCTCAAAATACTGCTACCTGCACTTCTGAAAAAAAAAATGTATGACTGACAGCTAATTGAAGGCTTTTTCCTGCTTATTGTGATCTGAAAATCACTTACTCTTTTAATATCAAGGGTGGTACAACAAACACACACGTGGCATGTGTAAAGCTAACATGACAGAAACCATTTAGGTGTCACGGGGAGGACATGTTGCTCCCTTACACTAGCAGTGTACTGTTCTCTTATTCATGAACTGTACCATGGATAATGCATGACTATAGCTGAGGGAGCTCCAAAGAGGCCCTCCTCTTCCACCATTATCCAAATACTGTGTGGGCTGTTGTGTGCACGTGCACATGCACGTACACGCGTGCTATAAGATCATCTTGACTCCCCAACTGAATTTGTAGCACGGAGCTCTCAATTGTTCCCCCTCTGCTTTACACCTCCCAGGAAGGATGAATACAGATGTGTGTGTGTGTGTGGGTGTGGGGGGGGGGGGGGGGGGGGGGGGGGGAGGGGGGGGGGGGGCTGATAGCTAAGGTGCCGTTTACACGAGACCGTTTTCATTTTGAAACGGTGTCGTTTTGATGCGTTTCGGCCTTGCGTTTACACGACAACGGTGTCGTTTTGATGCGTTTCGCCCTTCTGTTTACACGACAACAGAGTGAAAACGATGTGTTTCAGAAACGGGGTCCAGAGTGGAGCATTTCAGAAACGCACCGGCTTGCGTTTTCGTGTAAACACTTGAAACCGGGGTGATTTGAAAATGCTCGACTCGCACATGCGCACTATGGTTGCGACGGCCAGTTTTTCGCGCACGCGCAAACTGATAAACAGTACTCGCGGATTCACGAGTGCTTCTTATGCTTTTCCTGTGTTTTTACCGTTTTGTAATTCAGCGTTGTGTGCAGCAGCGATCCAACCTCATCATCGGTCCACACAAAACCTCTCACATTGGCCGTTTTGTAAGTAATGAACAATTTGCCGCACTACCTACTGTGTCACTCCACGCATGCGCGTCTTGCGTAAACAAACTTTGCAAAGAGAAAACCAACGCCAACTTGTGGCCTGGCATGGGAACTACATCGTTTTCATCGTTTCACATGTCCTCGTGTAAACGCGGATCGTTTCTGAAACGCCATCGTGTAAACGAAAGGCTGAAACGCATCAAAACGACACCGTTTCCAGTGAAAACGGCTTCGTGTAAACGGCACCTAAGACTATGACTGTGCACTCTTCCATTAGTATTCATGAGTCAGAAAAGTCTATTCACATGCTTACACAGAACTGCCTCGTGGCAGGTTTCCTAGCAGAAGTGATGTCAGTGTGTGAGAGAATAGAAAAGCTCTTCTTCCTCTTCTGTTGTGGGGAGAACTGCAGAGAGCGCCGCTGGGAATTCCTTAGATTCCAGTCTTCGCTCATTCCCCACTCCACCTTTCCCCCCCACTCCAACCTCCTCCTCCTCCTCTTTTTATTCCTCAGTGTGAAATCACACCTTTCCGTCTTCCTTGATGTGCCTCCCTCCTCGCCAACGCCGCGTTCATTGCCTCCCCCCCCCCCCCCCCCCCCTCATCTTTCTCTTAAGTGTGAACATGTATTAATAATTTTCCAGGCAACTGGTTCGTCTGCGCAAAAAGGAAATTAAATTAGTCATTTTTGGCACGTGTGTCTGATTACTACTTCAGTCTTTAGTTCTAATTGGAAAAAAAGAAGTTGTTACTGTTGTCATCGGTCCTCGTGAATAGGTTTTGTGATCAGAGATTACATTTCTAATAAGCATATCAGCATCGGCTTCCACTTCCTTATATTAATGAATCATTGTTTTCTTAGTTGATGTGGCCCTGAGCTGCCTGAAATGTTTACCTTTATTCCATCTGGAATAAAGATGCATTTAATTGAGTGTGGGGATGGCAGCGAGTTTTTATTTGTCCTTTAACTGAAAACCTTTGAAATATAATATATTTTGTAGTAATCACTGAATAATATTAGCATTTATATATATATCTGTTTTTACATTTCAACAAGCCAACACTAGCAGTACATGTGTTTGTGTTTCTGATGTAAACTGATGGATCTTTGGATTGCTATTTTTTTGACAGCAGAGTGGCTACTCAGTGCATCCTGTTCAGTCTTTTTAATAGAAACATACAAAATATGCCCCCCCAAAGGAAATCCCATACTCTATCAGTTATGCATGAATAATGAATCTACTTTTTTCCAACAGTGACTTACTCAATTTACATTTTCTATTTGCAGCTTGTTTGCAAAGCACCTTGCAAACCTGTTCTTTCTCCACAAGTGAGTAAGTGTCTTTATTTGATGTTAACTTCCTCTGAAGTGTGAATCTGGCAGCAGTCACCTCAGAGAAACTGGCCTACTGCTCTCCTCCAACCTTTCTTTTCTTCCCTGCGTCTCATCCCTCCATCACCCTCTCTGCTGCAAAGTAAAGCCATCACTTCAGACGAGAATCCCTCCACCTCTCTGTTTCTCTGCGGTATCCTGAGTCAGACGGATCAGGCTGGACTTCCGAGTGTTTGTACGCCTCTGTTTCACATTTTTTGCCCCGCCGCCTCCACCTCTCCACTTTATTTTTTGTCTTTTTGCCAATGTACTGAAGCCTGCAGCTCTGATAGGTACAGGGTTCAGGGTTATTTGTGTTTATTTATTCATTTATTTCGATTTTTAGGATTTTTTTTAAAAATACAAGTTAATATTAAGCAAGCTAAGTGCTTTTGCACGTAGGCTTTAACAGCAGCATCAAAGAGCAAGTAGAAGAAAAAAGAAGTTAAACAAATGTCAAGATTAATACAAACTTTAGTCCCAGTTGGTCAAATGTCCATCCAATGTTCATGACCTTTGTAGTATAAATCATTGAAATCGTGTAACTGCTGCATGTGAATGAGGTGTTTCAGTGTTCTCCAGCTCTTCCAGCTGGAAGAAGGAAATAAACTTGCTGGGACTCCACTTGCAGTCATGAGTTGGACATTCAACTATTTAGATGTTTCTTTGTGCAGGTATGCTGTTTTCAGGTTTGGGATCCGGATTATCATTGTTTAAAATTTTTACAAGATTATCATCTCATTTTGGGCGCTTGCCATTTCTCCCTTCAGCAATGTTTGTGTGTGTGTTTGTCCCCCCCCCAAAAAAAAACACCAAATCCTGCTCTCCAGCCGTGCTTTCTTAAGTGACTAAGAGGATCCAATTTTTCCAGTTTTTAGACAGGCTGGTAATAGGGTAGTATGGTGATAAAGAACAGGTGAACAAACCGCACAACGAACTCACCTTCAAAATAAGACAAGAAGTATTCTGAAAAACGGAGCAGGACCAGAACTCACACAGAGGGGCGCACAGGAAGCACATGAAAAAGGAAAACAAGAGAAAAAGTTAGGATAGCAGCAGCCGGAGGTAATGTGAAGTCCATGACAGCAGCAGAGCTCTCGCTCCCATTGCTCTCCCACTGCGCTCTCAGTGTAGAGGCCATGCATCATGCGAGAGAACAAAGTAAGAGACACTCTGTTGCTTCTGGCTTTCTCTGTCAGTGATTATGTAAATATGGCACATCCATTATCTTGAACTTTTGTGCGCGCGCTGTCGAGGATCATTGTTCAAGGTAATTACAGGTTGCCTGTTTTTTAAAAAAAATGGAAATGTTTACCAAAATGCAGCTGGCAAAAAAAATCTGTTGCGGCGCACACCTCCCTTTGTAGCATTTATCTGGGATCCGATGCCGTTGCGATGGTCATCAGCAACACTTTGTGCGCGCACAGAAAGAAGGGAGCGGGCTGTGTTGCTGTGTTGTCCGTCCCGCACAGCGTATGTCCATGGCTGTCATCACGAAGTAGTGAGCAAGACTATCTGTGCCCCAGCGTATGACTCACTGAGTATGCTGCAACCTAGATGCGTTTCTAGGATGATATATACATGGTTGATTTTCCTGAAAATGGTACTATTATGAAACCCCACTTACCCCACCCTCCCCAAGCCAATCTCAGCCACTGAGTAACAGTTTTGGTGGACACCGCGGGTGCTGCCTCCGTGCCCTCCTTTCATTTTGATGCCCTCTTTGTCGTTGGCAGTGTGGGTCAGGCCAGTTCAGGCCGTCGGGCTGAGCAGTCAGCTCCTGTTATGACAGCCTGTCAAAGTGAATGCACCTTCCACTCCACTCCTGCTCCTCCTCTTCCAGCCCTTCTTCCTCTCTGTGTCTCTAAAATGCAGCTTCGCCGGACTCTCGGTCCTTCCTCATCCACCCTTCGTCTCTGACTGCAGTTGCACTCTTGCCCTCCTCACCATCCTCTTCCTCTTCTACTCCGTCCAGCCGTTGTCAGCTTCTTTTCCTCCCTTGTAACACTGTGTTGGCCCTCCCATCCATCACAGACTCATCCTGTCTTCTCTCATTGCCTCGCATATGTCTCAAACCTAAAAGCTGTCCCTCTGTCTCCGTCTCTCTCAGTTCATCTGTCTCCTCCTTTCTCCTCCTGCACCGCTCCACATGCACCACCACCGTTCCTCTGTCCCTCGTCTGCCTCTAGATTCCTTTTTTTTCCCTCCATTTCTGTTCTGTTTTTGTACTTTTTCCCTAATGAAAAGATCCATTCGTTCTGAACATGGGAATCGTCCATCTTCATTTTCTTGCATTACATGCGGCCCCGTCTGTTCATTAATCTTTAGCTCTCCCCTTGTCTTTCTCTGTCTTATCTATCATCTATCTGTCTCTATATCCCTCTCCTCCAAATTCGAAACTCTTTCTGGGATTAAACTCATTCCCATCTGAGATATATTCCCTGATTGATTTACTCTTACATGTTCATTTGGACTAATGCTTTCTACAAGTATTCAGCAGTTAGCATTTAATGCTAGGTGAGGATAAAACTGTATAAAAATCAGCTTCAGTCTGCATCAGCCCACATATAATTACATTTGGCAAAGAGAATGCTTTTACATGGAGTGAAACTATACTTTACAACACATATATACAACCTTTAAGACCTTTTATTGCAGGTATGCTCTCCATATTCCCTATAGGGCGTCTTTCTCACCGAACAACATTAGAAGACAATCTCATTTCAGCCTGTGATTATTACTGATCCTTTATTCTGTTTATTTTTTTAAATTATGTCCTTTTTTTCTGGTTGTGTTCTCAGTGTAGACTCCAATTTAAGCAACATCCTCACTGTTTATTAACATCAAAAGACTGGTGGCTAACGAAAAATGAAAAATGTTGGTTCAGGCGGGCCGCAAAGTTGAGCTCAAATGCAATCCTGCCAGATCAGCCTGTCTCAGTGGCAGCCCACAGCAGCTGATATCATTCTACCCATTCAGTTGGCAAACCTCATATAAGGCACACAGTTCAAGCTTCTTTAGCCTGCCTACAATTTCTGTGCATCTGCAAAGACTTTACAACCGACCTCCACCTCAGCTCTTTTCATGCTGTTTCTGACTTAATCAATGTCATATCTGTTGTTCCTAATGG
Source organism: Archocentrus centrarchus (assembly GCF_007364275.1). Classification (NCBI taxonomy): domain Eukaryota; kingdom Metazoa; phylum Chordata; class Actinopteri; order Cichliformes; family Cichlidae; genus Archocentrus; species Archocentrus centrarchus. The sequence continues at coordinate 701,515 of NC_044363.1, read as the reverse complement.
CTGCTTTGGATTCTTGCAGCTGCTCTCCCCAGAGAGCAGATCCTTGCTGCGGTTGGAAATACCAATCTTCTTTTAACTATAGTTGTACTCTTGTGGTTACTCTCATGGATGTCAGCTAAATGTGACGCTTGGCGCAAGGGACGGTGACCTTTGCATGGAGTTGTGGTAGGAAGAAATTAGCTGAAGCCAGCCAAGAATTACCAACCTCATTGCCACTTTGCTTTAAGTCAGACATCCCTTTGGTTAAAGTCATAAAAATGAAGATGTTGCATTGACTCTGATGTCTACCTTTTTGTTGTGCCCAAGAGTGAAGCCAGCTTCCTGAGAGGAATCAATAGGATGTCAAATTATGATTGTTATCACACTAATTGGTGTCATCAGCAACAATCACTGAAGACAGTCCCATTCTTATCTTTTCACTCTGATTAGTTTGCACACTTAAATTAGCAAATATCACATATAAAATGAGCCGTTAACATAACTCTGCCAGTGTAAATTGTTCTATCTTTACTGGTTTACTAGAGTATTCCCTCTTAATTACTTTAAATTACGATTTACCATCAGTCAGCATTCCTTCATTGGTTTGCATTAATAGTTAGCGAGGACAGCGCTAATGTTTCCATAGTCATCTCCCATTAGCAGCTGTTTAGCCCCAGCTTTCCATTCCCATTACTGTGACCGACAGTGCAGCTGGGTGGAGGAGAGCCAAGCACCCTGAAGCCGACAGACCAGTGCACATTTCACTCTGCTCATGCATCCAACACACGCACACGCACGCACACACACACACGCACACACACACACACAAAGCACAAGTCCCACAGTTACATATGAACCCCAATCTTAGTAATTCCAAATTAAGGTCAGTATATCTACACATAACTGAACTAATTTCACTTTACTACCCCCGCCCCAAATTGTAGTATTAGGATTTAAAATAGCCCATATTGAAGTTTTACTAGCAATTCAAAGCTCATTGGCTTGCTGAAATGGTCACAACACTTAACACCAATATTAGAGTAACAATCTAATGCCCACACTGAATCATTTGTTCATTAAGCCTCATTGTTCTTTATAGCTATTATAAGCAGGCAGGCACATAACCTGCGTACACATTGACGCACTCGCCAGATCATCAACCACCGATGGAGCTTGGAATTGAACCTGCAGGAAGCAGAGTTTTTCTTTTATTTGCTGTTCCTAAGTTATGTCTCTGGTCTCCGTGTCCACTGGCTGCCGAAATGAGTCCCTTTGGGACTGCGCTTTCCTTGCAATCGTGTTCAGAGGATTTTGATTTGCTATTTTTGTGTTATTTGGTGCTTTTAACTCCAACTAAAATAACATTCACACGACTCACACTCCAAAAAACGTCTCTGTGATATTTTTGCTATGTTCAGAGGCTTCTCTGACCAATGATGAGATATCGTTTATGACAAAGAGATTAAGAACACTGAAAAGTTAATCACTAAACATGGCTTCATTTTCCAGATTAAGCATTAAGCCATCATTTATTAGCAATAAAATCATCAGTGGATGATGTGGGATACTCCTAAGAATCTTTGTGGCATGAGTCAGTGTGGGTCCTTGAGCATTGCGAGACAGCAGGACATGAAAGATCACACAGCAGTGGGATAAAAAGATCCACGGTGAAAAGAAAGACAAAGGGAGAAGAAAGCATTGGAGTGCAAGTGATTGCAAAGGGAAAGGGGGTAAGAGGGCTGATGACGGACGGATGGATGAGAGGAGGTGAGATGGAGACCTAGAAAGTGTATGCGAAGGACCTGAGTTGACGAGAATGGAAAGGACAGATCAAGCAAGCGAAAGGGACACCAATCAACACCTCCTGATTGCCTCAGGTATCCCAGGAGAAAGATCGATCTATGGGAAAGGGGAAGGAAGAGGGTGTAGGAGAACAGAAAGATAAGTGCTCCAGACACTCGTCAGAGAATACAAAGGAGTGTCATATCCTCCGCCAGCTCTCCATCTCTCTGCGGGCCACTCAGGGGAATGAGCTGAGATGGTGCGGGGGTTTGATGCTCAGCTTCGTTCAGTTGTTGCTGACAATAAATGAATGCTCCAACATTTCTTTCCCAAATGCATGTACTAGCCAATCTGTGCCACCATCAATCATTCAGCCGTTGTGTATGTAACTCATTACTTAAGCCAAAAACAATTCAAAGCTGTAAAGTTGAACAACAGGAAAATGATCGTAGATTGATATTCTCACCAGGACTTAAAGAAAAGCTGACTTGCAATTGAGTCACATCCTGATTGAAAGGTAGATTCACAAGATTGCTTACATGGTCAATATCGTAAGGCTGTGAATGAAAGCATCGTATTTATTTTGTTTCGTGGCCCTGTGCCTCTGTCCTATCAGAGAGGCTCAGGGAATTGAGATGTGAATGGACACGTTCCACTGTGAACATCAAAGTAAGTGTTGCTTTCTTGTGGGGAAGTGGATGCAGCGTGGCATGTTCCCAATAGTCAGTAACTGGTGTGGTACAGGCTCGGACAGGGTTAGAAGAAATGATTCTGTGGGTTAAACAGTTACTTTTAAGGTCATGGTAAAAGAGTAGCACACTAATGAATTACATTTACATGCATGAGGACATCTTTAACTCAGTCTGCTGAGGAACGGTGTTTGAAAAGTGAACGCCACACACCTAAAGAACATCTAAATTAAATTTGCTTCTCTATTAAGAATTGGAGAAAGCTTTATTAATATGGTTGGCTAAAGTCAACTTGGTATGATGTGCAACTGATGATTTGCACCAGTACAAAACTCTTTTTTTTGGCGTTTCAAAATTACTGTTTGGTAGAGGAGCAGTGACAACTAAGCAGGATCTGTTCTGTGTTCACTACCTGACAGCTCCACTGGTACACGGGAAATGCAGGCCGAAATGTTTGTAATTAAACAGCCCTTCTCTGGATAATCTCGCTTGCACCTTCTTAAGGTGGCATCTGTGTTCATTAAAAAAACAACAACAAAAAAAAACCAATAGCTCTTTTATAAATCACCTGCAGAATTTGGCACTTTTTTCCCTCATTTTGGCCTCACAATAATCTGCATCGTAACTCTAACCGTACAGCTGCAAAAACCAGAAACAACAAAGAATAAGACATTAGCCATGCCTATTCCATTCAAGGACCAAAGCATACCTCGAAGTACTTCTTAATTAAAGTTCAGTCATCCATGCCAACAGTTAGTACAATAAAGAGGCGAGATGAGCTCACTTGTACCTGCTGATTACCTTGTTTTGGAATTGTAGAGGCACTCAGTCAACATTACTCAAACGGTGTCTCCCACAGATGTCATATCTAGGTCTCTACCTCTGGATACGTCTACCCGCTTGTGACTTCTAATAACAAAACAAGGGTCTTGTGTGAGCTAAACCAACCGTAACTCAGTCACATTTGTCTTTGTTTGGCTTCAACAGGAGGGAAATCGGTGTCTTCTGGTCCTCCTTTTTTTTTTCACTCATGTCTCTATTTGCTATAAAAGAAAATAACAGTCATACCCTCTGCAAAGTCCTGCTACTCTCCATCTTAAATAGCTAGCAGTGGCTCGCACCATTTTGTTGAGAGTGAAGCCGGCCAACTCAAGGAAGTGAGGGTTTTGCTTTCTCCTTGCTGGCATTTAGTAAATACAGGTACAAATAATAGCGTGAGTCACAGGGAAAACTGAATGGAGTGATTCAGCCTCGAAAAAAGGGGGAAAAATTTGAAGAAAGCCTTTTTTTTTTTTTTTTTTTTAAACTTTTAGAAAGCGTTCAAGGTTCCTGCAGGCAGTTGCTCACATTCATGAGAATAATTGAATGAAATTAAACAGGAGCGTCAACATTTCTTGACACCTTCTCCGTTGGTGATAATTAATTAATCTTTCTCTGTTCTTCACGTGTCAGAGGAATGACATTTGCTTTTTGTGTGCGTTTGTTGAGTGAATGTTTAAACCTATTAGGACCTCAGTCAGCAAAGCCGTAAAGGAAAGACGACACACACTTTCGGGCTCCTGCTAAAGTGGATGCTGAATGGTTGAGCAGCATCTGAGACCTTCTGCCCACAAGTGTTTGTGATGTGGAAACTGTGAGGGGCTGGATGCCACAGTTTAGACAGCTTTCACAAACTGACAGTCTGACATTCACACCCACTTGACACAGAGGCCAGTTGTGTGGAGGAGTGAGTGTTTGCAGGATTTAAACTTCTATCTCAAGTTCTCATTTCTTTTTTTTTTTTTTACTCAGTATACTACAACTATGACAAACCCCGGGAAAATTATACATCTTTACCATATTTAAATGTTAAGTTCTCACCGTGTCCCTCGTCTCTGCGTGCTTTTCCTCTTTGAGTAAATTGATTCTGAGCCGCCATGAGAGCTTTATTTCTTTACCCAGCGTTGGATAACACAGACTGCATAATAGTATAGCATTCCTCCTTTACTGTTTTAAATGAATATTTTGCCTTTTCAGCTAGCAACTAGAGACAGCGTCTAGAGTTCCAGCCCACACTCGTTTCTCGTGTTAACACTTTTGGGAGCATGCAACCTTTTTTGTAACAAGCACACCCACGCCGTACAGCAGCTAGCCATTCCTGTGAAGTTGACAAAGGATCTGAGCTTCCATCTCTCCATTTTTTTCCCCATTGTCTTATTCTTCACACAGCTACTTTTTTATTGTGTACAACTTTAGCGCCAAAACACTTAGTGAGCCTTTCTAAATGAGTGTGGATTATTCACATTTGTACAATTTATTTATTTCTGCAAGCGCTGGCTTAGCATGCCACCCTTGAGTGTGGTCGTTCAGTGTGAGAATAAACACTTCTGCTTTTAGACACATTATTTTAGAACACACATTGGCTTTTAAAGTGGTTAAGCGCATCAGGACCACTTAGCTTATTTATTACACAAGCTGACTCTGAAGCTGGTGTGACATTTTCAAATAAAAGGTGTGTGGGGGGTGGGGGGGGGGGGGGGGGGGGGGGCAACACAAATTTTAGCAGGGATACACCAAGAGTGGGTTTAGCCACTAATGCTGATCTCCAGCTCTTGTTTCACAGCAATTCCTGGCTTCATGTCATCTTTATATAAATGACTTTAGAAATGTTTTACACAGTGATAATTACAGATTACAAATTTGTGAGAAAGATAGCTCTGGTATCGAAGCTGCACTGTGTATTAACAGATACCTACTGTAAAAACTGTCAACATGGAGTGGATTGGTGCATCCTAGAGCGAGTAGTGCTAAACTGTTTCCAAATATTTTTTATTTGCCAAGTGTTTTGTGACAAGTAGTGGAGAATTATATTTGTCTGTCTCACAATCTCAAACTGCAGTTGATGACTCTACTCACTGTACTGCAGCCTCAGTGAGGTCGGTGTAGCAGCACGCGAACCAGTTCTGGTTAGAATTGATCTCCAGAGTAGAAGAGAGACTCCTGTTGCTGCTTGGCTGTCTGTCTACTGAAGACTAAGCAATCTAAAAAGTCCACCCAACTGTGGGCAGAGATCCTCTTTGAAAAGGTAGCTGAAGGATATCGAGGAATGCCACAATAGTGATTTGGCCACTGAGGCAGGCAGTCTGGGACGGGCAGGGATAAGTTCTTTATCAGCAACTGTAGGTTCAAAATAAGAGCGAGAGGACTGTCTGCTTTTTGACTGATTGTGGATGACGTTATCTAAAACAGATATAAGGATTCCAAATATACTGCATGGACAGCCTGACCAAGTACAGTCTTTGTGTGGTTAATGGTTCAGTCACACTAGAGTGAAAAAAGGACGGCAACCTCCTTGCAACTAGGAAATATCTGTGGTTGCCCGGTGATTGCATTGAGTGGGGTTTTTTTGCATTCAGCAACTGACTGCAAGTAGTTGTGGTGACCAACTGGACGCCCAGATGTTGAACAGCAAACTCAACCTCTGGACAAACACCTTTGATTGCAAGGTCAGCTAGTGAGGGGCAACCTGTCTCCAATCAATCGCGATCCAAGTTGGGCTGAGTGTAATCACTGTCAGACAAATCGGCGAAGGTTTGCAAATAACTGTCAAATTTATAAACACAATTGCAGAGTAATTTTGTGGTGATGAGAGCAACTCATCTGTGACACGGCCGTTTGAAATAGGGACTCGGCTCAACTGGTTGCCAGTGGCTGCCTGTATTCCCATATACAGGCAGCCATTGGCTGCAGGTTGCCGCGATGTTGTTTTGCAGTTAAATTGCCATCCCGCAGCAACTACATCACTATTTGTGGAGGAATTTCTGAATGTCTGTCTCAGATCGGTGAGGTTTTGGCTTTACTCTGAGTGGTAAGCACTCGGTTTCTGTTTAATGTGAATTTCTCTATAGACACCAACAGATTTGCAGTTTTGGCTGATTTCTCACAGTTTTTCACCATGCTGTCACAAACTGCATGTAACTGCCACCTTGACCCCATTCAATTGCAAAGTGATAGTAGTTTGCAATCCCGTCTTATTGCCGTTTTATTGCCGTCGCATCAAGTTCGGTTTGAAAATGTCATCTCGCTGTGAGCGGTCGCAGACCCGGTCGCTGTCTTCAGAGCAGCTGTTTCAAAAGAAACAAGATCACAAAGTTCACTGCGCGCAGTCACAATCATTTTGGTCGTGCTGCATTCTCCAGCCACTGTTTTCCCTCGTGTTATTGCAGCATTACACTGCATTTTTTTAATCAGTCCATCAGTTTGACATGCACATACCACAGACAGTACTCACAGCATGAAGCGGAAGCATTTTCTCTTTTGCTTCAGGCCACTGGGTGTGGGATCCTTATACAGCATGATCTCGGAGGAATGGGGGCAGACTCTCCGGTACGGATATATTAGGAATACTTATTTTATGACCTTTAATGCCACGACAGAATGGCTGGTACCATGGCAACAGCTAATGGAGTGTAATGAACTCTATAAACCCCTTTTAGTTGTTGTCACTGTGTGGATTAGAGGAGGTCTTATGACTTTAAAAGAACAGATGGTGTCATACGTGGGTTCACGCAGTTCTGTCAGGTTACATCACATGCATTCACACACACACTGCATTCACACTGGACATCATGAAATATAGAATATATTGATATAATGTGATGGCAGCACTCATACATACTTTTTTTTTTATCTCAAGGCAGGAAAAGAAGCTGCAAATTTTCCGTTAAAACTTCAGTTTTGCGAACAAACTTTAAACTCTGCTCTCGGCCGCTGACCCCCTCACTCATTGTTTAAGAGACCTTCAAATGGACGAGCAGAGGACGCTGATTTCATTAGCCATTCAGTCAACGGTGTGTGCGCGTGTTTCTGTGCGTGTGTGTAAATGTTAATGACATAAGAAATGGAAGGATGGCTTAAATGAAAGCCGTGTAAAATGTCAACTGTGCACATGTATGTGTGCGAGGGTGTGTGTGTGTGTGTGTTTTTCAGTTTTCATTATTGCTCCCATCTCTCCCTCCCACTCTCTGATTCACTGTCTGCCTATCATGCTCTTGCTTTGCAATTATAACCTCCATTAATTATGAATCGGGCCCCGGATGAACGGGGCGACGCTGCTGCCACTGTCGATCGAGCCAGGTGCCAGAGACCTGGCAAACTCCTGAGCTGTTGACGTCGCCTACGGAAGCGCCGCGTTTGAATTTTTCTTTTTATTAATTCAGGTCGCTGACGGTATGAGCGTGGAGCGGAGTCGCTGAAAGGAGGAGGAAGGGACACGCTGGAGGGACAGAGAATGAGAGAGTGTGGCATATAGCTACAATTATCCTGCATTATTAGCAATGATAATAATATTGCTGAAAGAGTGGAATTTGTTTGCCCCTCAGCCTTGCCTTCATTTCCGAGCGTGGATTGATGAATTAATAAAAACTTTCCACTGGCTGGCTCGTTGAGTGGCATGTGACATACACTTCCTCTCTCTTTACCTCTTTCTGTCTTTCCCCAGGTGACTGGCTCGCTCACTCGCTGACAAAATAACAGCACACAGACCCACTTTCAGAAGAGTGATGCAGGAAAGAGGTGGAATCAGCAAAATTGAGGCAAAGCTCCACCCGTGTCAGTTCACCGGTGGCCCGGTGTGTGCGTTCGGACACCTCGCTTATGCGCGTGTGTCTGTGTGTTCCTTTACAAGGTGCCTGCCTCATAATCAGGGCAGAGAGTGAGGACAGGTTGGATCGGGAGACGCCCCTGCGTCCATCCGTCAAAACTTCATCACTAAACCAGACACTAGATGGCCTCAGCTCACCCTGAGCAGTGCTCGACAAATAGACTTGTAGGAATGTTTATCACAGAGAAGTTGATGTCTGTTATGTGCAAGAAGTTGGTGATGAAAACAGTCTTTTGAGGTCAAAGATTTTTTTTTTCCTAATTAAGTCACAATCCAGCGTAAAACCCTGTGAGATTCAGAAGGGCCATTTTCAAAAAGAAGCTGTGTCTCATCGCCTGCGATGCACCGCGTCTAAAAACATTTTGTTTTGCCTGAAGAAAAAAAAAAAAAAACAAATCCCATGCGATCGCAAGGTTGACAGCGTTCAGCGCCGGCCCGTCTGTGCACTCCTCCTTTGTGAAGTTGATGAAGCTTCTCTTAATGAGACACCGCTATGTTTCTGCTCTGAGACTGTTTAACTTGGAACACTTTTCTCCTGTCATGGCAGGTCCTCTCATTAACCAGCATGTTCTCCTTATTTCACTTGGCTTGTTTGTCGGCCTCGTATCCTGCTGCCTCTCTCCGTCTCTCCTCCTCTCCTGTGGCCGACCGTGTTGTTACGTGTTGTTGTCATTTAGACACCTAAGAACTCTTGTAGTCCCCACTGGCTTTTGCTGACAGATCTGGTGATAGGAATGGGTAGACAAATTGAGTTGACGAAAGCAATTAGCACATTGAGGAGCTCTGTGTTGCTGCACGTCACTTTGTTTTTCTAGTTGGAGCTCCATCTCGCCATGACCGAGAGGTCGTTTATCTTTCAAAGGGACAAGTGTGTGTGTGTGTCTGAATGTGTACTTTTGTGTCCACACAATGGTGACTAAAAAAAGAGAAAAGCATTCTTTATTTTGAAGTATTGCCATTGTTGTCTTAAATTGCAGTAATTCCCGGAAATGTGAGGCATTATCAGCGAAATGTAAAATATCAAAAGTAAAAAAAAAGTCGTGGTGCAGAAAAAAATGTCTCCTCAGTGTTACCGCGCTGCATGAATCACTTACAGAGACCACAAGGTTAAACTAGCGAACTGTAAACCTCAGTAAACCAACAGGTAGTTTCATGCAGACTGAGAGCTCGAGGTTCATTTTGCTGACAGTGCTGATATAGGACTTCCAATACAAGACTTGTATTATTATTTATTATATGTATTTATGCGTACAAAACAGTAGCAGTAGGTCTGCGATCCTAACTTGGTGCGGGGTGTAAGCTTTAAGTCATCCTGTCTTCCTTCCTTTGATCCACAAAACCCACACTGACTCTGCTTGTAGATAATAACAAAAAGGCAGGATCCCTTTGTCTAAACTAAATGTGGTACACAACAACATTTCAGAACAAAAATGCAGTAGTACATCTGCGTACTCTACAGGTGGTGCAGGTGGTCCAGTGTTATCAACAGCACATTAAAACTTTGGCACTCAAAGTGTCCATTGTCATGTGTTGGCAGTGGCCCTGTAAAAAAAAAAAAATTAAAAATGAAACACAATCAACAGCAAAAGAACATAAAAAAAAAAATACAAAATCCCACAATGTTGACTTACAGACTAATGGAGCGAGCCCTTTATCTGTCTCACACACACTCAAAAAAAAAAAAAAAACTGTGCTGGCATTGAAGAGTGCCAGTAAACTCTGCCCCAGCTGGCAGAAAGAAAACATACACCTCTGTGTTTTTCCTGCAGGCAAGAATTTTTTTTTTGGCATCCTCCAACAAGTTTTTAGCTCAAGCAAAAAAGATTTAGATTTCTAAACAATTTTCTTAAATGCTGTTTGGCTTATTCAAACACAAAGATTGAAATAGTAAAATGTTCATCAAATAGTCAGCAGTAACGGGATACGGGACTCATTTCTGTCAAAAAAGGAAACACAAAGTCATTACTGACCAGTCATGTTTGCATGCTTCTGATCCAGGAAAAACACACACACTTTGAAAGGCTTACGGTGCGCAGACTACCTTCAATTCTTTTCCCATCTTAGCACCCTCTCCCTCCTTATGGCATCACAACACTCCCTCTGCTGTTGAAATCCATACAGTGAGGTCGCCACTAAGAGTCAACCCGCAACATGAGGAAGTGTTTCATCCTCACCTGTTGCAGATTGGAATGCAGATTAATGGGTATCATCACAGGCCATTTCCAACAGATGGCTAGGCTATCATTAGCATCTTAATCATTGTGGTTATCTGCTATCTGATAGCCATCGCAGCGCGGGGCAATTTCAGCAGCCTAGTGCTCTGAAGTCATCTGATCTTTTTTAGCAACAGGGTCATTCTGAATATAAGTGTTCCAGAAACAAGAAGCTTTTTTTTTTTTTTTCCAGCGGGAAATAATCCATCATCTATCACACACTGCTATTCTTTTTGGCATGTAGATTATAATCAGAGCCCTGCGGCGTACATGTGGAAGAAACTGCTCACAGTCCAGTGACAAGACAGCAGCAGTAGTGGTTATCTAAACAAATTTGATGTTGGCACACACTGTAATCCTGTGAAACATGCCACTAAAGTCATTTTATCTGCACTGACATACCATCCACACAACACCTAATCCTGCCTCTGTGCTAATGGAAATGTGGATGCACGCCGTATCGGTGCAAACTCCCCAAAGAAACTGACGATATTAAGATGGCTTAATGCTCTCATCCTGCGCTCACACATAAACATGCTGTACATGCACAGAGAGACACACACACCACCTCCAGTTTGTCAGAGTGGGACATTATTTAATGGAATCATGCTTTTTTCTGTTTTCTTTTCTTTCTTTTTTTTTTGCTCTTATCGGCCTTTCCGCAGACACCCTGGTTGCCCTGGCAGGAAAACAATGAGCACACAAAGCCTTTTGTTTAGGACGAGTACCCTGCATTTCCACCATCACTGCCCACCCATCCCCAGAAAACAACCCACGATGTACTCACACCTCCCCAGTGTTATTTCAGTGTGGTCGCGCTTCCATCCCTTTGTCTGCGTGCCTGCCTGCCCACCCTGCTTTTGGCAGCACGTTCACCACCACAGGATATTTTTTTTTTTTTCTCCTCCCAATACGGTCAAGATGTGCTCAGGAAGATGTGGAGGTGGGAGTGATAGAGGAGGAAATGAGGTATGGCACAGGAGGCTGGAAATAGGGCACGGCTGTGCAACCCACCTTTCATTATCAGCTGCTTTTAACACAGTGACTTCTGCAGGTTGGATGTTGATGCATACATTGTCCGAAGGCCGCGAGCTGATGCGCTCCCGGCTCGTAAGGACCTCAAACGCATTTTCACATGAACACGTGCATACATATAATTTCTCCCTCTCTCCCAGACACGCACACACCTCATCAGCCTCCTTTTCCATTAACACCAGAGTAGCTGCAAGCACCATCTTCTTTAATTTCTACCAACCAGCTCCGCCTTCCCTAACATGGACGGTGTCATTAAAACATGATTAATTTCCTCTGAGGGGCATTTTCCTTCCTGCATACCATGCTAATATTATTTCAGCCTGATATGTATGCGCAGCCACATTTACTACATGAATAATAGAATTTAGTGATAGCAAATTCATATTACTGTTTGGCAAATCTATGTCCTCGGGGCAAAAGGTGTGTATGTTATTGGGCGTCATTGACTGATTTGTGCATGGAAATGTTTCTGCCCTGCTCACATAATAAGTGCACACAGAAAATTACCATCAAATTTGTAAAATGTGTGTCATGGAAAATGTATTTTTTCCCTCCATGTGTATGTTATTAAATCAGAGAACGCGTGCTTGATATCTGCAACCTGCCTGCTGCCGTTTCTCCATGAGGAAACCAATCACCTTGAGGAGGATCATAGAGATAGCGCTGAAGTTATTCCAAGACAAGAGCCTGGCCACCAATCTAAAAAAGCAGGAGAATTCCTCGAGTGGAAAAAAAACTAAAAGCACACCTTTCCGAAGTGTGTCATCAGTAAAAAAGAAAAAAAAAAAGGTTTCATGTTACAGTTGAGGCCTTACAAATAAAGGAAGCAGGTGGAGAACTGCAAATGAGTGCAAGTGTATTGAGCATTAGAGGACCCGGAGGCAGAAAAGGAGGCAAAAATAATTTAACAAAAAATGAGGTTTAAAAAAAATCGCTGAAAGAAATCCAAGAGGTTAAAATATCAAGGAAAATAGAAAGAAACAGAAAACAATCCTTTGGTGGTGAATGTGGGAATATAATAGAGACAAACAGAGACCCCATAGAAACAATGAAGAAACTAAAAACACAACAAGAAGCAGTAAACTAAAAACAGGAACCAAAGCTCGGTAAAGAATCAGAAACTAGAACATTGAAGCAATAAAAACATGGACCAAAAACTCGAGAGGAACGGGAGCCAGGACTCAAATAAAACAAGCAGATTTAAAGCCCAGCGTTACTGGAATGATGCTGAAATCAAATCAGGAATTCAAAACCAAGATAAGAAAACTTTAATTAAATTAACAAGAAAACTGCAATGAAACCACATATTAATTCCTCTGCAGTCTCCACTGCTTTGTTAAATAAAGTAACATGAAGTAACAGGTAACTGCAGCTGTGTGAATGATCACTCTGATCGATTAGCAGTGATATCATGACCAGAGACCTCTGAAAGTCAATGACATTCGGCAGTTGTGGGCGATGTATCCACTGGTGACGTGAGAAGGGTTTGAGGCAAGCGATTGAAGCACCTACCAGTGAGACCGAAGCATACCGATGATTGACACGAGAGGGTGGCATATGCCTTAGGGGTTACCTAGGCAACTGTAGCGTGTGCTAGCGACCAGGCGCTGGTGCAGCGAGTGCATCGTGTCCTGAGCTTACGCCCCTGTGGCAGGGAGGAGAGGTCCTCCTGGTGTGAATGAGAGCGACGGTGCTGCACCAACAGCAAAGTGCAGCTTCCAGCAGCTGTCACCTTAATTAGGATTTAAGCTGAAACTTGTTAACTGTACTGGGGCTGGATTGTTTACAATGTTATCATAATTGTGTTTTTAACACAACATGAATTTTTCTTTTTAAACATCACAGCGGCCGTCATCAGCGGCGTCTCCTGCCACCCCCAGAATGTGCAACGTGTGGCTATATTAAGCTAACTAACCTTTACCCTACATCTTTTTTTTTTTTTTTTACATTATATTTAACTTGTTTGCATATTTTAAGCTCTGTTTGTGAATGAGCTCCATTGAGACTAATAAACAGGGATGTGTCCTTCCCCCCTTTTATGAATTTGGTAAATATCGAAGCCCTGCCAATGTCCATGATAAGTGTATGAATAAACACTGTAATTATTTGCAACAATTACATCACCACACCCAGTCTGCTGCCATTCAGTCCCAAGGTTCAAGCACACATGCAGTATTGTGTTTTTCTTCCACCGATACATTATTAAGGATTATATCTATGATTAGTGAGTATTTTGTAGGGTGGCATCTGATTATTCCTTTGTTCTGTCATGTTCTTTCTCTTAGTACTTGAGTCTGTTAGTGGATCAAAGATGAAACTGCATATTGATTGCTTTTTCTCTTGTCTGCTCGTTTTGCCATTGAGCGTATGGTTCTCCGTCCCCTGTTCTTTTTCTTCCCCTTATTTTCTTTTTATCTCTCTCCTCCACTTCTCCCACTCTTTCATTACCCCCGATCTCTGTCGCGAACCAATCAATCCCATATTCTATCTTAATACGGTCTATCACAATTTTCTCATTATAATCAGAGAGTGATTGGATTCTGGGGTAAATGAGGGATTCGGAGAGGTAATTAGCAGACTAATAACTCCAAGTTCTGACATGCTGAAATAAGAGACGGATGGAGGGACTTTGAATCCCTCATATGCATAGATGAGAGGAAGAGGAAGAGGAAAATCAGCCTCTTCTGAAGGCTCTCTGCACAGATACATCAGTCACAAGTCCAATATTATTCTGTGGAAGTGGGAGGAAGGGATAAGTGTGCGTGAGAGTGGTTATATATTTGTAGAAGAGTCGGCACGTTGTCTGAATGTTTAATTCTTCTGCTGGAGTTTTCTGAGGAACAGAGTACGACAGTACAGAAGTCTTCTTAAATGCCACAGTCCACACAGAATGACTTTGAACAAATAAGAAGACATGTTCTGGGCATAGCCAATGAACATGCAGAATCCTTTGGTTTCATAGTCGTGGCCGCGTCGAGGTGTCTCAGTTTATAAGATAATGTGCTGATGCTGAGAAGCTCAATTTCACAGCAGGACTTCACTAAACAGTGGGTGTCTTCATGTGGTGTACGCCCATTTTTAAAATGCAATCTATTGGACTTGCTGGCATTCTCGTTTGGAGCATGCCTCGTGTGGTCATTTGAGGAACTGCAGTTTTGGCCCTCACATTTACAGACCCGCAAAAGGTCATTCCAGTCCTAGTCTTTATGCTGAGATTTAGCTTTACCAAATCATAGAGCAGGACATCAAAGTGGTTTCACTCCTATGAATCCTGCATCTTTTCCAATAAAGGGATTGCTGTTAGGTCATAAATGTGTACCACATTTAAAAAACTAACAGTAGACTAAATGGTGGACAAACCTGCACTTTTCAGAAGAAGTGCTCGTTTGATCAGAGTTGCGTCTGTCTGATTTTCTCCTCAGGCACTGTGATGCTGGCAGCTTTGTCTCATTACAGGATCAATGAAAAACAGCTCCAACAATTTCTGCATATAATGAAAAACGTGTTTATCTGATCCCTGATCAGTTCAGTCGCTGAGTGATCTTTGTGGGTGCGAGAGCACTGATTGCTTTGCGGGCAGCACTGACTTAGAGCCAGTCTGCAGAAGTAATTCTTCTTCTTTTGTTTCTGGCAGCTACCAAACAGCTTCAGGTTTGATACCAGCTCTTTCAGGACTGCAGGAGGGTTTGACATTTATTTGCATGTTGGCCAGACAAGCTGCGATGGATTGCAGTCAGATCTGAGATCTGATCAGCTTAAACATGCATACTCTATTCGTCCTATTGTTGATTTTATCTTGATATTAGATTGAAGCCCAATAAAATGCAGTGCTTTTCTTTCAGTTGCAACACTAAATGGTGTTTTCTGAACCATTTCCTTTAATTGAGACTGGAATACCTCCCAAGGTGACCTGCTGGCTTATTCCCTTAAATGTCTGGCATCTAGTTGGTCACATTTCTGCAACATTATAGACTCCATCTCATTCAAAAGGTTCAGAGATCAGATTCTGGCAGATGGCAAATTTTGGGCTATATCTGATGCCATGAAAGGGATTACTGTAAACATGATTGTGAGCCAGCCTTTAGATAGCGATTATTCAGACTGCTATTTTTAGAAGATGGATTTCTTTCACTGCTAACGGTTAACAGACAGTGTAAACACAGCTGGGGGTCTCTATAATTGTAGTATAACCAGAGTTCAAAATACTTGTGCAAATGGTTCCTGTTGCAGCATTTATGGTCCCATCATGAATGTGAGAGTTCAACCAAGCTGTGGAGACGCACTTGCATACAGTCCTCCTAACAGCCAGCAGTGCACAGGCTGCTGTCAGTGATCCTAATAATAGATCGAATGCTGATGCTGAAAAGGAAGTGGCAGTGGAGTTAACCACAAAGAGCAGGAATAATCAATTCAAGATTATTGTTTAATCACTAATTCACAATAAGGAGGGAAAAAAAAAACAGCCAAAGCACAAACCAGAGTAGCCCTCTGCTCATACACAGCTACAACATGTAGATGTGTGTGTGCGCAGTTCTGCATAGCACCCACCAGAGCACTCTGATGCTGGGTACTTTTGACTTCTTCAGAACCATACACTGCATGAATTTATGTGATGCAGCCTAATTATAAGTGGCTCAGCAGATGTAATGTGTTTCTGCACATTAAAGGAATGCTGCTTTTTTCTTCTTTTTCTTCAAGCACTCTGTTCCCACAGCACAGCACGTGCTCTGTATGCTTAAGGTTTATGTAAATATTGTCATGTTTAACACATTTATGTAACTCCGACAGACATTAGAACTATAAGTTCACATTTTTCCTCAGGATGAAAAGTACCTTTTTACAGTTGCTTGGCTCCGCTGGCCTCAGGTGTATGTGTCCTGACCAGCGGAGCGCGTGATTAGCCAGCGCTGCTGCTCATCCATCTTGGTTGGTGGAGAGGACGGGAGGGGCTAGGCTGACAACAGACCTGGCTGGCCTGGCCTCGGGATACGACTATGTCTCCATCCACTACTGACCACACACACACACACACACACACACATGCAGCAACAGCAGCTCCAAGCCTGTGAGGTTAATGGCTTTGACTCCTGTCCACTCCATCTCTCCCTCTCTTTGTCTCCTCCTCTCTCCCTGTCATTTTGTTGTCCTCCTCAAATGTTTGGGCTCTCCCTCTTCAGCACTCTGTGTCTTCATCACCCCCACATATCCACACATCACCTTCTCCTTCACTGCCTTTCTTTTCCATTACTCATTTGTTTCCTCCATACGATCCATCTCTCATTAATATTATGCTAGTTCCTCCCCCCCCACCCCCCCCCCCCCCCCCCCCCCCCCCCCCCCCCCCCCCCCCCCCCCCCCCCCCCCCCCCCCCCCCCCCCCCCCCCCCCCCCCCCCCCCCCCCCCCCCCCCCCCCCCCCCCCCCCCCCCCCCCCCCATCTCTCTCTGTCTTACCTGGGATGCATGTTGCATATGTATGAAGGACATGACAAAGTGCTGCCCTCAGCGCAAACACAGCCAGAGCATCAAACCTATAGGATGCAGAGAGGAAGAAAGAGAGAGAGCACGAAGAGAAGAGAAGAGAAAGGAAGAAGATGTGTAAGAGAATGAAAGGGAGGCAGAACAAAGAGAGAGGAACTAGAAAGGAGGAGGGCGAGAAAACGTGACATGCTGAAATAGAGGAGTGAAAAAGCCATTCTATACTCGTGCTGTTCTCTAAAGGGAGGACCGTGCTGCCACATATTTCCTCACCATTATCCTCCTTTATCTTTTCATACTCCTGTCATACAGTTTGTTTTTTTTTGGTGGCAAAAATAAAATGCTTCTCTTTGCTGGGATTAATTATGGGATGCTGTCGACCATTATGTAGCTAGGAGGCCTCTTGAGATAAATTATCATGCTCATACAGATAACACACAGTTCATTTTCACCATTCATATATTCATTGTGCTCTGCTGGTACCAGCGTGTGTTCTGCTCAGCATTTTATGAGTTTGGATCTGATTTTCAGATGTTACCAAAAAAAAAATAGTTTTTTAATCTGATTAGTGTCGCCAGAACGTCCCGGCAGAGACACATTGTCCTGGAATTGTTTTTAAATCCACCTCCAAATGTGGTTTGAAATTTCAGTTGAATACAATCTGGGTACAATCTGTATGTGCCAAAAAAATGAATTTAGGCTGCCAGTCTGACCAAGGCCTGGCATACACGCATGAAGAACTGCAGCATTCACTTCTTTTATCTTGATTTTAGTCATTTATAATTTCTAAAGCTATGTTATATCAATGATGTTTGATTCTCATCAGGAGCCCTTTGAGCATCAGTTGAAGACTGACAGTCTTCAATAAATTCAACATATTTTCCCTGAAACTGCACTGATAAATGTTTTATGTCATTTTGATCCTGTCTGGCCCTCATGGACCTGTTTATGCTCACAGAAAGCTGCATTTCTACTTATCTGAACATTACAAAACCTTCATATAACTTTGTAGATTTAAAAAAAAAAAAAAGATCAATTCCACTGTGGGTATTAATGAGATAAAATAGCATGTTCATATGA
This sequence comes from Archocentrus centrarchus, assembly GCF_007364275.1. NCBI lineage: Eukaryota > Metazoa > Chordata > Actinopteri > Cichliformes > Cichlidae > Archocentrus > Archocentrus centrarchus. Next base: position 683,621 of record NC_044363.1, on the reverse strand, counting down.
GTAATGAGTCTATAGCATTTCGTTCATATTTCATCACGGTGGGCAGATACACTTCAACCATATTCACCCATGTCTCGTTTCTTCAATCCCGATTTTTGTCACAGTAGCTGAATGCAGTCCCAGCTGTTTTTATACAAAGCAGACCAGTCACAGGACTACCAGGGCTTTGAAAGTAGAGAGGGAAAGGAAGTAGAGCATGAAACAAGTTAGAGAGGGCCGTGCTAGTATTTGAAAGAAAGAGAAGAGAGAGAACGCTAAGATGATGAATGGCTAAAAGGGAAAAAAAGGCATGAAGAGTGGAGCGAGTGAGTGGGGAACAAGGAAGGGTTTTACTCACAGTTGTCCATTCACTGTCACTGTAGGTAGATTGCGTTGCAGTTTTTAAGTCTTTTGTTCATCATGCGAAGTGTTTTTAAATGTGGAAAGTCTTAAAAAGTGAAACAGCTTTTTCAACAGTGAGAGGCGAGCTCTGGCAGATCTGAAGTTATCATCGTCTTATTTGATAAAGAAGAAAAGGTCTGAAGTCAATTCGGGGGAATTGGAGATCCTTAATATCCGCTCGATTTTTTATTTTTTTTTTAACCAAGTGAGGAAAAATTGAGACAGGCAAAGATGCAGCTAGGTCTTTAATGAATGAATTATGTGTGGCGGTAATTCCTAAACAGCTAAAGTGATATTTTTCTTAAACTACTGAATAAAAGCTGAACATCTGCGCTCCAATCACATCTCGATTCCTTCATTTTAAGACCACTGTATGAAAAACTGCCCAGACAGTTATGGATCTGAGTGTCAGCGGGCAGAGAGAGCTGGTTAAAAGAAGAGATTTAAAGCAACGATGAAGAAGAAGCACAGGAAGATGGGAGCAAATGAGAGGACATAAGGAGAATTGTAAGGATGCAGGCAGGTTGTCGTCCCTCTTATCATCTCCGGCGATGTTCTACCTTTGGCCAGTTGCCAGGCAACGGTATGCTTGACAACAGCTGAGGATGAGTTGATGTGGCTCTTCTGTCACAGCAAGCAAGGAAGCCAGTGTCAAACACTCCCTCCAATGCTCGCACAAGGTCAATAAGCAGGTGCTCATCTTTTACCAGAGGGAGAACAGAGGTCATCAGCAAAGTCAGAGCAAAGAATTGCCTCATAAGCAGCTCCACCCAAGGAGGACACGCTCATTGGTCCGAAATGAAGACACACTCTCACACACTAACACATGTAGCCACGCCCCAAAATGTGAGGACTCAGTCTGCAGTCGTGAGAGTTTTTACTCCTCCCCACCGCTTCACGCTGTGTCTTTGAATAAGTGAGTGGCTGTGCATCCCCGCTGAGTGCGAGCCCACCTACCTGTGTTTTGCTCCTTTTTAGTTTCCAACCAGACACCTTAACAGAGACCCACCTGTTTACACCTGTAGCTTATGGTAATACTACCATTGATACACAAGCACAGATAAAAAAAAAAAAAAAAACGTGCACACACACACACACACACACACACAGAGCGAGCGCTGTCCGTGGGAGTTAAGAAAAAAAAGACTTCTTGTAGTGGCAGATGCGAGTAACTGAGTAGAAGAAAGGGAATGAAACATAAGAAGACATCTGAGAGGACTGAAATCTCTGAACGTGTCGTCTGTTGTGGATTTGTTGTGCATAAACTCTCATGAGCTCAGTAATATTTATTTTAGTGGAATAATTAAAGTAATCTTGCAGCTAAATGCGTCTAAATGTTACTACGGTGCCCAGCCGCGGTACTTTATGATGAATCTACTGAGCTGTTTTAAAACTGGTACTATTTATGGTGTGTCTTTCATAGCATGAAACATGAAAGGGAGGTTTAAAAATGTAAGCTAATCTGATTTGTAGACACAAGAAAGCTAAGTGCCGTCAAAGCAGTGGCATCAGGCTTGTAAATTCACACAGTAATTCTGCAATTTACCTAAGAAAATCCACAAGCTTCCGCTCCGAATTAAATTTAATGTCATTTGTTTCAAATATCTTTTTACAGCCGGAAAGTAATGTGTAGCAAATGTATTCATTGTTAATAAGAATAAAGTAAAGAACTTTAATATCCATGCTGCAGATATCATTAAAAAACAAACCTTATTTTAACGTTTTTGGGGGGTTTTTTTCTCAAGGCCTTGAGTTAGTGTACACACCTCCACAGAGTATATTCATCTGTAATGATTTAGTCACATTACAGGGAAAACAGAGGTAGAGGTCATGGCACAAAATGATTGCAACTGTGTGCAATGAACTTGCGATCTTGTTTTTTGTTAAGTGCTTTTAATGTGAAAAGTCTTCATAGAAAAATATCCAGCTTTATGAACTTTGGATGTCCCAAAATAAACAGTTTATTCCAGACTCAAATGTAAAACTAGTTTTTAACTTCCACACATTAAATTCATGTGTCAGAGAGAGAGTGTTTGGCAACAGTGGTTAAGCAAATGGATATATTTGTATTATTTCACTGATATCTTAAGAAAATTACATGCTGCCCCCTGTTTTTCAACTAAATGATGCCCCTTACTTTATGATGAAGCATCAATCACAGCGTGACTGAAACCTTAAAGGAAACTAAACAATAAGGATGTCATCCCAGGAATGAATGTTCTCCTCCACTGTTCTTGCCAGTCATGCACTAATATGTCAGATTTCTCTGGCGTGTAATATTTCAGTGCGAGAATGTGTTGCTGAAATGCATCATTCCTTTCAAAGCTTCATTCGTCCTGGCCCGCCTGACCTACAATATCACACACGACCGACGAAAGGGGGGAAAGAAAACCACGTTATTGGCAGCTGTAATATCACTTCCACTCTGACTTACTGTATATCCTTGTTTTTCTTGTCTGCTGTTATATGTTAAGCTCCACATGTGCTTGCTCAAACCCTCCCCTGTCATGTTGGCAGTAACAAACGGCAGAATGAGGAGTGCTCTGTTATGCCTGGCTGCCTGCTCGGCTTAAGCGAAATGGTGCATTCACAATAATGTGATAATACAGCTCTGATGAGCTGTCACTCAGACACGTCGCTGCTGAACGAGATGACACAGACACAGTTTGTGCGTGCTTGCATGCCTGTGTGTGTGTGTGTGTGTGTGTGTATTAATATTAGGGTGGGTAAGGAGGAGGGAACAGGTGTGCGTCTTCCCTCCTGTTTATGTAAATTCTTGCCTGCGTGTGCCTGTTTTATCAGCAAACCTGTGCTGTGCTGCATTTTTCACCCTGCATTTTTACTTGCATTTTCCAGCGTGTACACGTGTGTGAGAGAGAGTACCAGTGTGTGCATTGATATGGGTAAACACACTTTGTATGTGTGTCATTAATTTAGCAGAGCCCAGGAAGCGTCCAGGCAGGCCAGTCTGTTAGCGTCGCCGCTCTGCCGCTACTTATTAATCAACCTGGCAGACAGACAGTGGTGGCACTGCCCCTCTGCCTGCCAAATAGAGAGCTGGTCTCACTCTGATAACTTTCAACACACTGCAGCCATTGCTCTGAGGATGCCAAATTAGGAGCAACTTTGGCTAAGATAAGTCTAATAGTCTCATGCTGTGGGAGGGTGATAGAGTGTGGCTTGCCTAAAAGACTGATGGTTTTTGGTAGGTGCTGCAGGGTGGGGGGTTGAAAAGAAGAAAGAAAAGATTTTAAGGAAGTTAGCGCGCGAAAACTGAGGAATTGTCTTTTTTTTCCCCCTAGATGATCCAGGGAGACTTCACACTGCACACGCGCTGTTTATGGAGAAAGATGTGGGTGCAGGAAATATCCATGCTTTAAGAAAAAGCAGATTCACTGAACGTTGGTGCACAGAGCAGCTTTTCTGCCAGCAGAAAAGATGATTATTTACAATATTCCTTCATGTGCCAGTCCAGCAGAAGTAATGTCACTGCCAATCTTTGCTGGCACCACTTCCAGTAGGCACAAAAATGCAAATTGATCGCCCAAACTGTGACTTTGGACGGGTCAGAAGATTTAATCCCTTCGCTCTGTGCTGAAGTGTAAATAATTGTCAAAACCTCAAGTGCAGCAGAGTGGAATCTGTAAGTGTATTTGTTAATTTGGTTCCTTTATGGTCTGCTAAACTTAAAGACTTCTTAGCTTGGTTTCTGATGAATGTTTAATGGCAATTTAAAATCATCTGAATAATGGACATTTATGGTGTACAGAATCATCAAGTGTTGTGCGTGAAATTTCTACAGAGTGAAGGCTTTTTGGGTTACTTTGCTTCTATTTATGCCGTATGAATTATTCATCAGAGCCTCGGACGTGTATCATGACGATGTGTCTGTAGATTCACAGTATACGTACTTGTTGACTTTGACTTACTTATCTCTTTCACTTAACTTCTGTCTCGCTCTATTTCACAACCGTACTTTAAACATACCGGTGTTTTACATAATCAGTGGCTTAATGGAGAGTAAAAAAAAACTGTGTCAAGCATGTTGATTGGTCAGTTCTGGCCAATCACAATGAGCGCTCACTTCTCCTGGGATGCTAACTGGCTGAAGCTAACCCTAAATCCCCTTTGAAGTAGTGTGAAAGCTTGACCTCCAAGATATGAGGCTACTCGATGAAAGTCACACAAGGAGAATGCAGGTTGTGCCATAAACATCTGCAGTTTGATGCATTCTGTCCAAGAACAGTTCAGTGTTGTTAGTATTTGACCATTATGTAAACATGTCTGAGTGACTCAAATCATGGCTGTGCTCACAGTGTTCACTTTTTCACTCACTCACCGACTGTAGAGGGCTTGCTTTGTGTGTTGCACTCACCGGGGAACAGTGCAGACCTCTTTTGATGGATTCTGACACTGAAATCAAAATTTCTAACACAATTTAACTTACTTCAGTTGTGCTACACCATCCCACACACGCCTCTCCTTTGTTGTTATTGCAAATGTTTTGTGCAAATAGTTAATAAGCTAGCTACATAACAATGCATTGCTAATTTTTACAGTTTGGACTCAGCAACTGAGTGTCAAATATGTTATTGGTAGGTTACTTCATGTTCAGGTTTTAAGAAATAAATGTAAAAATAACTGAAGTTCTAATAAGTCATAGTTTTCTTTCAGCAGTTACTCCAGTGAAGGCGATTTTTAGCTCGTTTCCCGTGAATTAATTAGCAGTCTGGTGTGTGGGGAGGGGCAGAGTGAAGGATTGAGGAGAGCAGGTGAGCCATTTCACACATACAACACAGAACAATTTAGTGGAACCACAGGTCAGTGGTCACTAATTTGAGTAGGCGAAGTCATTCATCGCTGTATGTGCAATAAGCGCTCCTGCTGGTGGACTCGACATTCTTTGTCTCGATGCTGGGAGCAGTAAATAAACTCCCTGGTGTGTGTGTGAGTCTCTCATCAGTGCTGGTGAGAGCGTACTGTTGTGTTTTTGGCTTTTGGGCCACATAGTGTGCATTATGGAGGGTTGGTAGCATTACTTTAATGGGTGCCCATTAACCCCCCTTCTCTTCCCTGTATGCGAGGGGGTATCTGTTATTGTCAGTTACATGGGGGGGGACAGCGGGGACGATTGGATTATGGGGAAGATCACCCAACTCCAGTGTGTTTTCTGCATCATATTCCTGACATTTCTATCTCTGTTATTGTTTTACTATGCAACGACAGTGATCACACAGCAGAGCTACCCACCACTCACATTTAATACTTTGCGACTCAGAGTCTGAACCAAAAACCCGGCTGACCTTTCAGTATATACAAAAGGATTGCAGAGGATGCATGAAACATATAAATGTAGGAGGCATCTCAGAGCTTCCAGAGACAGACTGTGCTGTGATTCTGGCATTTTAGCCACTTTCACCATCGGAGGTTAAAGACTTTTCCAAGGAAGAATCCGCATCCGCTGACTGACTGATAGCCGAGTGTGTGTACTGGGAGGGATGAAACTGTGTGAATAGCAAGCTGTTTAATGAGCCTATTGTATTCATACTGTTACTTTATTCTTTCTCCATTATGAACTGCAGTCAGGATGAAGTTGGAGTGTTATGTTTGTTCTTTGGTCTCATAAAAAACAGACTTTCTTGTCTTGAAAATTCGTATTAGTCTTTGCCAGTAAAAAATAAATCTGTTTTTAATAAGAAAACATGTCTCTCTAGTTTCTCTCTGATTTGCTGAAATATATGTCATTGGTTTTTTAATTACTGTTATCTGCAATCTGAGCTAAATATGCTTTATCACTGCTACAGTGGCACTACAGATCAATAAGAATTCAGACTTTGACAAACCAGAACTCAAAACAAACAAAAAGCCCGGTGCAGCCACAGCGTTATATCACTTTCATGCTGCTCAAGCACACGTGGGTTAGGACTGCATGCTATCACGTTTCAAAAAATGACGTTCAGCTGTCAAAATAAATTTCATTGTGGAAGAAAAGGAAAAAAAACGGAAATGTTGTTAGACACAGAGCTGCTGGGGGGGGGGGGGGGGGGGGGTAGTACATGCTGTGTGGCAAAGTTGGAACAGCTGTGTGGCATAACTGCAGGCTTCAGATGTGCTGCTGCTAGTGTGAGGAGAGAAAGCGGTGATTAATTAGCCAATATAATTAGGGAACATAGTTGGACGATGTCAACTGATTCACTCAAGATAAAATGTGTTAAGTCATTTACCTGGTTTCATTTACCTGGTTTCATTTACCTGGTTGTTTTTCAACATTTTTTAACTTCTTTAGTTCAAACATTTTTAGTTGGATATGATAACAGGTTAGCTTAACGATTGTTACGCACATCTAAAAAAAATCTCATAAAAAAATCATCCCACTGTGGAGTATTTATTTGGGTGAAAGATTTTAATTTTTGTTTTTTAAGTAAAATAATACTTTTTTTTTTTTTGTATTTTATTAATTACCAGTTGGTAATAATGATGGGCTAACTTGGACTGTCTCACCTGTTATTATAGGGCTCAAACATGTTTGTGGCTCTGAGTTTTCTGCTGAAAGTCACTCAAAAAGGCCTCTTTGGATCGTGAACGTTGCGACTCCTAAGCTAACGGGAAAAGCTTTGTGCAGCACGGCTTCCCGGTGGTTTGATTATTTCGTGTTTTATGGTGTGGAAAATAATTTGTTCCATGTTTTTTTCACAGTTGTGTCAAATCTCCGTTTGCTTATTATTTGTCTGTTTTGGAATGTATAGTTATGTGGGTCTATTAAACCTGCTGCAGTAGTCACAGTGTTTGTTGCACTGGCTTGCCCTCTTGTGGATGCATTGTATTATTTGAATGGTTCAAACCTGTGTTTTGTTTTGTTTTGTTTTGTTTTGTTTCCCCCAAAAATTAATCAGTTGGGGTTTATGGTCAGTTTTGACACATTTAATATGGGCCCCACACATATTTCCCTTATAGGTCCAGTTACCAACTTAACTTCAAATGTATGAGATGGCATCTTGGAAAACAAAATCTAATTCTGTTAATACATCCATAAATTTAGGTCAAAATAATGTGAAAGTATCACAGGCAGCTATTACAGCAAATTGGTTCAGTTTCTTTTGCTGCTGGAAAGAGAAAAGTTACCTACAACTAGCAATCAATCAGTTGAGCTAATTATGGAACATATTGCAAGGACTCTGCACTCTGGCTATAATCCGAAGGCTCTCCCACTCTCGCGCAGTATCTTTTTGACGAAAGGCAATTAAAATTCCTTTCCACAGAACACAGCCGATAATTTATTGGGTCATTTAGAAGCTCAGACAGTTGTCATGTACAGACAGCCCTGCAGTTTATTCTGGCTCAGAGAATAAAAGAGGAGAGTGATGGACACTGAGATGAAGAAAGAGGAAAAGGAGATGAAATGTACTGTGTTCTGTCACCAGAGCTGTGGTGTCGCCGGCTCAGGGACGGTCTGACATGCACATGGAGGAAATTTCATGCCTGAGCTTGCCCTGGAAGACCTCACTGAATTGGAGGAAAGAAAGGGCCCAATGCACTCAATAACACTGAGAGTGTCAGGGAAAATTGCAGTGCAGTAATAGATACCACACTGTCTATGGAGGTACGCTGCACGCTCCCTGTGAATGATTGCCCTGCAGATTGTTCAGCTCTTTCATTTGTAGAGGGGGATGCAGGAGAAAAATGAACAGATCCAGCTCAACCTGTTTGATGATGGTGGTGGTTTATGTTTGTTTAGTTTGAGTTTTTTAGGTGCCTGTTATGTTTCTTGACATTAGCTGTATGTGTGGGGCAAAAAAAATTATAGCGTCTCTAATGGCCACTTGAGGTTGGTTGACTCCAAAAGCATATCAGTCCCCTCAGACTCCCATGTTAGAAAGGCCAACTTTAAAAGCATTTAAAAGTAGGTTAACAGCCTGGTACAAAAACAGTTTTTCTCACTATTTCTCACTCTTTGTAACAACTGTGTGCTGGGTAAATATATATATATATATATATATATATATATATATTATATATATATATATATATATATATATATATATATAAAACTCACCCATTTTGATTTCATTGAGGCTTAAGTTTAGGGCTGTAGATGCTTTGATCGTCTGCTTGGAGGACAAGGTGGAGAAGTCCAGTGAAGATTGGACCTCTCCACCTTGTTTCTGCTGTTGGATCCTTTTCTGGCATTTTTAATGGAATAATTTGACAAATAGTATGTGTTATTTTTTTGTTCAGTCAATCAAGGAAGTTTGGACATAAAGCGAAATAGTGTCTATGTGTTGCACCCATATGAATGTGATTTCTTACCAGGCTTGCTGGTGTTAACTACTAACGTCACTCTGTGGTCACGTCCAGGCTTTAAATTGCAAATTGCATGTAGGTCACGGTGGTTACATGACTCGTCGGTGAAACTGAAAGAAGAGGAGTGTTTGGTGTTTTGGTTCTGCACGGCTGGATATGAAATGTGCATGAATGAAATGTTCCGTGTTCTTTCCTTGTCGTCGCATTAAACATTGCCGAGGCCCATGGTTTGAACTTTGAGAACACTGGATGTAACTGGTTGACACATATTACATTATACATGAAGTAGATTTTCTAGTAGTGCTGACACTGAGAGATGATGGAGTGTGCGCTCACAGTCTCGCTTTGTTTGGAAATTCTAAGTCATCTTTGGTACTTCTTCTACTTGTGGTACGGATTTGATCGATGTGCTCTCGACACCGACGAGTCTTGTGAGTTGATCATATAGTGAGACAAGTGTGCCCCACCCCCACCCCCACAGTGATTCTATTCACAGTCTTACCTTCTGTGCAGCATTATCTGGCTTCTCACGCAGGAGGGGCGTTTTTGTTTGTAAGTGATGCGGTGAAGACAGAAAAAAATCACCTCTGACAAACCACTTCGGCAAACTTATTTGTTCTTGTTTTATTATTATTATTGCCTGAAATAATAGAAGCTTTCCAGTAGCCTTTAACTTCTAGTTCTTAGTAACTACTGATGCACTCCACCTCTGTCATCCTGCTGTGAGTGTGATGGGATCTCCATGTATGCTTTCAGCAGGCTTTTAGTATTCACTAGAGGATGGAAATCGTTTGTTACTGTTGTGGTGTATTTTTAACCATGTGAGTTCCTCCATCCTTTGTGTTTTTGTTGCAGTTTTTACTACATTACATATATTTGAGCTTAATTATTTGTTAAATGTGTTAAATATTATTGGGTAAACTATAGAGTACTATCTAAAGTAAGTAAAAGTAGCTTTTCCTAAGTTAGCTATAGCATTTAAAAGTGTATTACAGAGTATTACATTTGTAATTAACTACCTTTAATAGTCATTTTTAAAGGGATTATACATTTTTCCGTCAGAATGAGAAGAAAGAAAGGTAATTTAAGTGATTTTGAATGTGGCATGGTTGTTGCTGCCAGACAGGCTGGTCTGAGTATTAAAAAAAAAAAAAAAAAAAAAGAAAAAAACTGCTGATCTGCTGGGATTTTCCCACACAAGTATCTCCAGGGTTTACAGAGAATGGTCTGAAAATATCCAGTGAGTGGTAGTTCTCTGGGCCAGAATGCCTCATCGATGCCAGAAGTCAGAGAATGACTAGACTGCTCCGGGTTTGTAGGAAGGCTGACATGGAGCAAAGCTGATATGTCATGCAGCGGTTTTGATACAAGTATGGATCCAGGAGCTCGTTTTTCGTATCAATGCAGTATACCTACTTTATAATAAATAACTTTATTTGTACTGTGGCTGACAGCTGGTGGTTCCCAGTCTGTGGTTACTTCCCAAACATCTATAAAAGGTGCTGATCAGCTTGTGACACAGTTAAGGATTTATGAAGTTCTGATTTTAAATTACACAAGCTAATCACAAAGTAATATAAATTATAAAAAATATAGAATATGGTAAATAATATTCATAATCGCTTTCCAGTTTGGAATTTATGATATTAATAAAGGTTATTATAAAGCATTTTTGATATAAAATGCCGTAAATAAAATACATTCATAAATAAAAAAACAAGAATGCAGAATATTAAGTGTTTGGCATATTTCCTGGGGGAGGAGCCCCCCCCCCCCCCCCCCACACACACACACACACACACACACACACACACACTGTTAATCACAGAAATGCTCTTTGCTTAAGCCCTATGACTGTGTCAAAATATTCTGTGTGTATGTTTTTCTGCAAACTTAGACGCACACCACATATGTGGGAGCTGGCAGTGCAGCATTTTTCCAAAACATTATTATCTAAATTGTTTACTCAAAATACATAGAAGGTCAAAGTAATTGAAAGCTCTGCTGAGCACAGCGGTGTGCGTGCAGAGGTGTTGTGTGAAGGATGAGCAGTCGAGGGGATTTGAGGAGCTGTCCTCCGCAAACTTCAGAGGCAGGAGTCAGATTAGTTCTTTATGAGCTGCAGATAAAGCCCAGAATTCCCTTTTGTCTCTCAAACACACGGCCTCATGTCACCCTCACGTTTGATGTGAAGCCAGCCTTATCTGACAGTAACCTTTCAGTACTGAAGGCATTGGGCATAAATGCCATTGAGTCGGAGTGAAACACATTTTATGATCCCATTTGCATATTTTAATTACGCCACTGTGGAAGTGGAAAACATCAGACATCTCAATGTTGTTTTTACTTTTAAAGGATGGATTGTCATGCAAATTCAAATGCGTACAGATATGCAGGTGTGTGGTGTGTTGTGTGTGTGTGTGTGTGTGTGTGTGTGTGTGGTGTGTGTGTGTGTGTGTGTGTGTGTGTGTGTGTGTGTGTGTGTGTGGTGAGGGAGGGAGGGAGAACTGGATATATACTGGTTAAGATAACTGAATGAGTGTTGGAGAGTTTTGGTTTAAATGGTTGCAGCAGCGGAGCATATTAACGCTGACGCTCCCCCAGCGATGCTGGCTCTTTGAGTTGAGATGGAGGTTAGCAGCTGAATAATGATCTCAAAGGCATTTTCAAAGGGAGCAGATATGGAGCAGTCTCTTTCATTGACATGTATTGAGGTGAAAATGTAGGGCTCTCTGTTCACTCTGAGCCCAATTTAGTGATGCAGCATAACACAGAAAAACTTCTCCCACAATAGTAAATAAGAGATTGATTTATGAGTGCTCCGTACAGAGGCTGGTTAACGAGCATAGAGGCCCTCTGTATTATCACGGTTTTGTAACGCAGTTACACACTTAAGGAGATGTTTGTACGAAATGATGACAAATGGCCAAAAAAAAAAGATTCCAAAAAGTGGCAGCAGTGGCAGCTGAACAAAAACCAAGCTCAGCTAAATTGTAGCCACTGGCTATATGCAGTGCTGCGTGTAGTGGTGTTACGGTATGTAGGCCAACACAGCATGAGCTCATTTGAAGTATTTCAGAACTTTGCCAATGCGTAGTGGAATAGCAGGGGTCTGCTTTTAGCTCCAGAGAGCCAGAATTGTGAAAGGGAGCCGATGGTTTACATTCACAAATAAGCATACGCAGCAAAATATGCAGATAAAGATACAAATAAAAAAGGCTTGCATGCAGACAAGTATAGTCAGATGCTCTGACACACACACATGCATTCATAGACCCCCGCAGACTCACAAGGAGTGTTTACCCATTTATTTTGCCATTTGTTGTTTTGCTTGGTAAATCCGAACCACCGCACTGCTGCTGCTGACAGACACCAGTTTGGGGATTCTTTAGCTCTGGTTGTCCTTCCTTTTTCTCCACAGTGGATTATTATATAAGTGGTTTGTTCTGCAGTTGGACCCAGATGCTAGTTCTGTGGAGCTGATTGTGGCACTTTGTGTAATCTTTTTATTTGCCCTCTTAAAGTTTTAACCACTCCAAGTCTGTGACAATAGTTATAAAGAGGTTTGGGAGTTACTGTGGAGGAACTGGCTAAGCTGGAGAGAATGACCCCCGTCGATGTCCTCGGGTTATCTCAGGTTGGGGATGCAGCCTACACGGTTTACCTGTTTAGCCTGTTTTCCCACTGGGGGTGTGAGGTTGGTACACTGTGGCATTTAGCAAGCAAAGAGGACATACTAAAAGATGCTTTCAGTAGAATTACGGGCGCTTAAGCTATATGGGGTACAATCATGAGAGCGCCACAACTCCACCTCTAAAAATAAAAAACTGTAACTGATTTTCCCTTCAAGTCTGTCTCCTTGTGCACCTCTCAGTCTTGACTGTTTTTCGATTGCTGTGTGGAAGTCTACTCTAACCCGTTACCCATGTGCACCTGCAGTGGAACTACGCAAACCTGTACAGATAGCACTTGTCAAACTGACCCAGTTACCATGTTGAGAATTATCTGTTGATGAGAGATGAATCTGCAGATACAACCCAAACAGCTTTCACTGGAAAAGACCACATGTCCAAAATCCAAGATGCTGCATCAGGTCATTAGCGTGACCTGGATGGTGCTTTTCAGAATTCAGAGTTGTGCACTGTGAGGTTGCCCCTCAGGGTCAGACACACCAGCCCAATTCATCACAGTGGGGTTTACACCTGAAAATAGCAGGAGTGCTAGAAGCGTTTGCAGCTCTGCCCAAGATGACACATTTGAAGAAGCAATTTTTTATTTATTTTTTTACAAACTAACTTCTTATTCTGTAGTTTAAAGCTGCATCCATACTGGAAGCCTCATGGCGACCAGAGAAAGTGAACGACATCCACAACTTTCGAGCAACTACGGGCAAAATAACCGCTGGCAACGGGAAGCAGGCGGGACCCGAGATAAACTTTTCTTAACGTCCAGCCGAGCAACTGAAGTGACCAATGAGAGTGAAGAATACTGCTGATTGACATGTGACCTGGTAGTAAATACATTAGAGGGTCACCTAGGCAACTGGAGTTTGGAATGTTGAGCGCAACCTGAGAATTCCTTTATTTGGGATGATGTCAGCTTCAAAGTGATGCGCGACCAGCGAATCGCTGCCAGCTCATCCTCAGACGCTACTATTTATTCAGGCCTTTAACAGTTCAACACTGAACATTTAAACGCGTTTAACTGAACCACTCGCTCATTAGGAACACCTTCACTGCTTTTAAATACCTGATACATTTCTACACAGATGTGAATTATTTTTTTAAGCCAGCAGTTGTTACGTTTTCTGGGGGAAACACATTAATACGCTCTAACACCTGTGAACTGGTTAGCAAATGAGCAAATAAAGAAACACAGTATGCTGCTTTCCTGTCACAATACCTGGGGATTAGCGCATAACATGATAGCGTGATGTGAGCCCACGCAAGTTTATGTAACACACATATAGCAATAATGACTCACTGATCTTATAAAGTATCACGAGAGGGGGTTAAGTCTTCATGTTAGTGTCAGCCATGGCAGTGACTAAAAGCACTCACTGTAGCCGTGTGGATAGCACTTGCACACAGCTACAGTATACTATACATCGCGGTCCGATCTGGCCCACGGCACCCCTATTTCACCCACCATTACCCTCTGACTGGATGAAGACCCCGGGGGATGAACACACCCGAGGGACCTGAATGAAGGATAAACGGGGAGTGGAGGGAAGACTTTAGCTGAGGAAGAGATGTAGAATCACAACGAGGAGGAGACAAGGATGTGAAGGCTCTTTGATTCTGAGCACACACATGCACACACTCATGACGGGAGTGTGTGATCAGGACGATGAGCTATTGTTCCTCAGGGCTGTAAAAGTGTTCACAGGGCAACAAAACCTGATCGATAGACACACACCTCCACTCTATAAAGAGTCTTGTTAAAGAAGAAGAGTGAAATAGATACTAGTCTTTCTTCTCATCCCTGTGGACACACACACACACACACACACACACACACACACACACACACCTGGCAATCTATCATCTCACTTACTCTCGCTGTGTTTGTCCCTTTGTGACTCATTCTGTCTCTGTCAGCCACTTCTCCTTTGCTGCCTTCGTCTCTCTGTGTATGACCGAGCGTGTGCGTGTGTGTGTGTGTTCGTCTGCATCCCTCTGACACACTTGGACTGGCCTGTGACAAAAACAAGAGCAATCATACCCCCTTCATGCTTAACACACACACACACACACACACGAGCCTGCATGGGCAGATTGAAGGCTCTGAGAAACGCTTGTGTGCATATGGTCGTGCTCTGCTGGGAGCTGGCCTGGTTTCTCTCTCACCAGCGTCAGGACTTCAGATGCTAGCAGCTCCAGCTCCAAACCAAACCCTGAAAGAAAAAGAGACCGAACCACAAGGGACGTGGCAGAGATGAAAGAATGAATGACATAAGAGTGAATGAAGGTGCATCCGTGAGGAGAAAGACAGAGTGCAAAAAGGTGATGCATATTCAGCTGTAAATGATTAAAACACGATGTACCAAAATGATTTTTCCTTAAAGTCGCGTTCTTGAAGACTTTTTGTCCTGGTTGATTTGCTGACACCTCTGGTCGCTTGATGCAACAGCATGTGTGCGCTTTAACCACTATTGCATATGTGTTTGTGGGAGTTTTTGTGTAACATGATTTACTTGGGTTTACATAAGAAATTTGCTGGTAATTGTGCCATTACTTAATGTTCTTACCTGTGCCTGATACGGCTGTGTAGTTGCGACTAGGAGAATTCATTTATTTGGAATGATGAGGGCCATGTTGTCAAATGAGTATGTGCGGTTCTCCAGCATCACAAATCACACATTGTGCTCTTATATATTAAGATGTCTGTCAAAATACAGCTATTAATGTGACTCAGGGTGGCTTAGACTCATAGGGATTTGTGGAAACCTTAATAGACCTGGTTCTGCCTGTTACCCGCGGCTGGCTGTGTGTCAGATTTTTTTTCCCTTTGATTTTAAAAAGTACCTGCAGCATCGCGCAGAATACAGAAAAAAAAAAGAGTCTGATGTTCACATTTATGCACGGCACTGCACCAGTAACTTTATTAACATCGGATGTGACTGTAAATAATATTTTGTGTTCTACTGCACATCCAACAGGTCAGCTGTGAGACACTGACTGAAGCAGCCCCCCCATCTCCAAGACCCCCCCCCCCCCCCCCCCCCCCGCCCCCCCTTTTAGTTTTTCATTCTTGCATCCAAATGTATGCATTTTTCTCCCGCTGCCTCCCCTCATGCGTAAAACCTGTGCTTGCTCTTTATTATGTCTTTGAGATTACAATAACAATCAGTGCTCGTTGTTAATAGATTACTCACTACCTCATCATGTCTGCTTGCTTGCAACCTGCTAATTTGCCCAGCTCTTGGCACTTTGTGCTGATCGTTATTAAAATGAACTTTCTGCTTGTGTTCACAAATTACTGTTTTTTATATATATATATGTATTTAATATCACCTGAAAAACATTCCTGTTCTGTCAATGCTTTTTCACCAGCCTCACGCTAATCTGCCCTACTTAATAAATCTGGATTAGTGCTAACAAGTGGACTCCACTTCCTGTTACCTTCATGTTAAAAGTTGCCTCATGTTTATGTTGAATGGTTTCAGTAGACAATTATTAGCAGTAACCTAATAAAGATGCGTTAAGAGGGTGCACAGTTAATGCTGAGGCGTATAACGACCAGTAAAGCTGAATTATAAACCAACCAGGTGCAACACTGAAACCACTAAAACCTGTCACCATTAAGGCTTTTCACAAATAACTTTGGTAACCCTTTAATGTACCTCATCAAATGTCAGTCAACAGCATCCTTTGTTCCCATTGGTTGAGACAGACCTGCCCATTTCACATAGCTAGTGTTTTTTTTTTTTTTTTGCCTGTTGTTGCTACAGGATGCTGAATTTCACTGTGTTGCCACATCACCACTAGTCTCCTTCTGCATCGATGTCCCTTAAGAGATAAAGACATAAAATGAATAACAACAATGCAATGCTGTGTGGGAAACAGCAGCTGCCAACCCTCTAGTGCCAGACACCACCAGAGACCCTCAGAGGCCCCATGTTTGTGCCCTGATGGATCACAGCTGTGTTGATGACACGATGGGGACCTACACAATATTAGACAGGTGTAATGTTGTGGCTGATCAATGCATGCATACAGCGTTTTTTTTTTGGTTTTGTTTTTGTGTGTGTGTGGTGTGTGTGTGTGTGTGGTGTGTGTGTGTGTGTGTGTGAATCCTTATGCATCAGTGATTTCTCGACTCCAGCCCAGAAACCACAGTCTGGCAGAGAGGTAATTACTGAATGCATTACCATTGATTGGCAGCATGACAAAAATGAGGTTTGATTGATTTTAAGCATATTTAACTTAAAAATGAGAGGCTGCTGTGTTATTTTACATCACCCCGCTGTCGTTTTTCTCTGCTGTACTCAAAACCAGAGGTGGCTGTTACAGAAAGAGGAGGATTTGGAAGGCAAGGAGAAGAGGACAAATCCAAATGAATAAGCGGTAGGAAGACAGGAAGTGAATTGAACTCCCTGCTTCTGATACTAGCAGGTAACCCTCTCATTCGGCGCGTGGTTCTGCTCAGGAAAGGACTTGCATCAAGCACATCCCAACACACACACTCACACACACAGAGGTCCTGCCCAATAAGAGGGCATAAAATCTGAATAATTTCACAGATAATTTGGTTGTCACAGCCTGGCAATAGCAATAACAACTTTAGATAGAGAGAGAGCACAAAGGGAAGGAGAGAAAAGAGCGGAGCGAATCACCCTGGCCAATCGCTGTGTCTAAGCCAAAGTGGTGTTTGTGTGGGAGGGAAAAAAACCCTCTTTTTTAAGCTGTCGAAGAAAAGGGGGGGAATCTCTCTTATTTCATCTTTTCTCCTGCTTCCAAATCGTTCTTCCTCTCACTCGCATCATTCAGCTGACCCTCTGAAAAAAAATCGCCAGACGTTTAGCGTGGCAGCAGGATGATCGCACGCTCCAGCCTCGCGATGGTGGCCTAAAATACGGGGTACTGCAATTATAAAATAGACTCAGACACAGGTTGGGGATGTGCGCTCTATCCAACACACAGGTAGCTTCCATCGCCTTCGAAAGGAGCAGGCAGCATGTAAGGTGTGTGCGCCACATATTGAAATTGTGTGTCCTATACATTATTCAGATGCTTCGAGCCACCACATCTGTTCATTTCTCTGAGCGATACACACTCACACACACTCACACTCTGATAAACAATAATTACTCTGCTGCCAGGTGTGCATACACTCACTGCTGCTTCACTCCGGCACCCATGTCACCCTCTAACAATGGATTCACGTGGCATATAGTGTGTGAGGAGTGCATTTTTGTCACCTTTACGCACAGATCGTAATGAGCAAACCTGTGCAGGTGCCTGCAGGTTAGATGCACAAAAGTTTTCTGTGTATGTGCTCGCAGTTCACGAGAGGAAGTCTTTTCAAAGCATTTTAAGAAGCTGCTTACAATATGTTCTAACATGATCCCGCGTCTTTGTGTGCTTACATGTGTGTGTGTTGTGTGCCGCCTGTGTTTTGGGAAAGGAGAGGGAGATAAAGAGAAAAGGAGACAGTCTTTTCTGTAGTGTCAGCCTTTGATCAATGTCCCTCTGTGTACGTGTGTGTATCTGTGTGTGTGTGTGTGTGTGTATACCAAGCCCTGGTGTCTTGGAGGCAGATGAAACAGTGTGCCTCTATCCGGGACTCACAGAACACCCACTATCCCTCTCGCCTTTTCCTTTACTCTCGTCTCTGCTTCTCTCCACCCCTCCCTCATCGCCCCTCTAACCACTGTTCGTTACCACAGCCATTTTAAAGGCTATTCATGCGGCGCAGCGCCGTTCATCTTGCATTGCTGCGTTTTCACCAGCTCCTCTAGTTTTTTTTTTTTTTTCCTCGGGCCTTTTATCTGATTAGAGCGGAGTCGGGAGAGTGGGTGAAGTGGGCCTGCTGTTGTACGCTGTCTCTCAGTCAGATGGACGCAGCGTGAAGGTCCAGAGAAGACAACGGCTTTGGCTGTTAGAAAAGATAACAGGAGGATCTTGGGTGTCTGCTGACTCTGTGTGGCCCAGTTCTCTGTTTTGCTGCTCCACCAGCACAGCGTGCACTTTAGTGAGAGCTTGGAGAATGATAATAGATGCTTCAAAAAGCTGCACAATGATGATTATTTCCCACCTTTGGACTTTCTGTTAGCACTGCTGCCAGAGCTGTTTTGTGCAAGAAACTGTGCTGACATAGAAATATTGCTATGTATTGCAGTAATTAGCCAAATTAATGACCTCATTAGAATAATTGGTTATGTTTAATATATCATGGTGATTACAGTAGGGCATTAGGCAGCTTATTTGCCTCTTGTTTGTGCCTGGCTTAATTAATGCACCCAAACATTCTGCTTATTTGTGCGTTTGTGGTCTTTTAAGAGCAGCACAAAAGCCAGTAATGGAATGAGATGCTCATTGAGATGCACTTTGATCTGTTTTGTTTTGTGCCTCATAAAAGGTGAACCATAAAAAGTAGAAAATAATTGGTTCATTATGTACTTAATATAATTATTGTTACTTTACTGTTACCTGTCTCTAAGTGCAGCATCAACAGCCGTTTTTTGGTGCAGTGCAATTAAAATTAAATATTGATGTTTCTGCGTGTATAAAAGGTGATCAGGTAACACCCCTCCCTTCCACCACCAAGAATAAGAGAGATCATATTCCCCCTCTCACCATGAGCTGGATTCAGTTGGCTGGTAATGAGCTCACCACCAGCAGAACAGAAATCCCTGCTCAGCAGCAGCTCCTGCAGTCTGGGCTTCTGGGTTTATGTAAAGAAGTTTGATTATCCGTTTTAATGTGTCCATGTAGGTGTACCAGGTGCCTGGTGTGTAGTGCGACTGTAACTGTGTCCTCTATTTACTGCATTTTCTCTCCTGTTCTTGTGTTTTAATAACTATTATCTGTCTCTCACTGACATGATAATCCAGGTTTTCTCAGTGGTCAGGTGCAGTTACAGCTACTGCATATTCACAGATAATTGTGTGTATTAGCTCTGCTGTATTTCATATTCTATATTACTTTTCAAGCAAATGAGTTCTACAGTATACAGTATGAGTAATGTTTGGTAAGTATTTGGAGAAAATGCAGGTCTTATTTTGGCCACAGGGTGGCACCACATCCTTATCAGTAGGCTCCCTGAGAAGTGTTGTTATGTCTGTGTACTGAGTTCTAGCCAGAGTAATACCAAAGTCCTTTTATCCCCTTCTTATTTATATACCTAATGATTTCTGTTCATTATAATATAATTTATGTGATTCTTGTTGTATTTTTAGTGTTTAAGTTGCCTTTAATTATTTGTGTTTATTTGTATTTACTTTTATTCTTTCTCCACAGACAGAGCATTAGACCCCATAAAAACAGCCAAGCCTAGCTGAACAGAGGAAATGTATAATAAATTAAGAAATGTTTGTGATTTTGGTTCTAATGGGAAATTCCCCATCATCATAATATAACACTAATAAGACGCCCATTGCAGATAACATACTGTATGTTTGTGTTAGGCCAGATTGGAGTAGCTACCAGCATACAAGTGTTTAACATCCACTGTAGCAGCTTAATTGATGACCTTTTCAGTGCACCTGTCTTTAATAAAGCTTTAATTAGGAGTCCCGGTAGGATCTCAGAGGCTGCCACTTAATGGGTACTTAAATAGGAAAGATTTAGGTCTTGGGTGGAACAATCGAAGATCCTTACCAGTAATCATGAGAGGCAAATGTCAGCTAACAACATAAAGGGTAAGGTATATTCAGCTGCTCTGATAAATGAGCGGTTGTCTTACGGGGAAACTTGGGAAGCGTTCGGCACTTTATCGTCCGCAAGGGAAATTTGCATTTGAAAACAGCATTTCGTGTCATTATGAAGCACAATGAAGAAATTAAACTCAATTATATGAGACAAAGCACTGAATGAATAATTAATGTGGTAACGGTGCTGCATGCATAGAGTAGGTGTTCAGAGTATGTATAGTCCACATTATGTATGCAAATTAGGGCCCTGCAAATCTCGCAAGAGGATGCATGTAGACACTGAAGATTTCACATTTCCAATCACACCATATTTCTCCGTTAATTCAGATCTCTCCCTTTGAGACTTTTACTAATTTTAGAGTCTTCATGGGTGTGATGGATACACACACAGCGTGGCAGCACCTGACACCTTTGGTTTGTTTTTCCTACACGTAAAATCTGTCTGTGAGCATAAATGTTTCTGCTTGATCTTCTTCATATTTGATGTAACTGATAGAGAAGATTTAAAAAAAACAAAAAAACAAGCACAATCGTCTGTTCCTAAATCACAATCACGATGTGTCATCGTTTATAATCCCGTTATGGGTTTGATTCAGATTAGGGCCACCTGTATTTCTCAGACTGCCGGCTGCTGTACTCTAAGTGGTTATGTGTAGAAGTCGCTGCTCAATGACATTACACAGAGTAAACGTCATTAAGAGAGGGGCTGAGAAACCAATTTCTTCTGCCACTCCCTTTGATTTCTCTGTGCACCGGCTGTGACTCCTTGTTGATGAGTGATGGTGCTGCTCACTCGAACGCTCTTCTTCTCTGCAGTCTTGCGATTCTCTATTAGAAGCTGAGCTACAGGCCAAAGTAGGAATCATTTTAGCATCCGACAGATGCCTAAACGTCAAAGCTACACTTACTAATAACATCTTGTCTTGTTCTCTCTTCACTTTCCTCCACTCCCCCCCCCACCTTTGTCCTGCATCCATCTTTGTGTTCCACAAATAGGCTTCCTCAGCACTGGAGATCAGTCCGCTAAGGGAAACTACGGCCTGCTGGACCAGATTCAGGCTCTGCGTTGCTCAACGAGAACATAGGGGCACTTTGGTGGAGACCCCAGAGAGGGATCACCATATTTGGCTCCGGAGCTGGGGCCTCTGATGTTAACCTCCTCATCCTATCGCACCACTCTGAGGGTAAATTTAACTTTCTAATCTGTTATTTGATTGTTTTTCTTTGTACAGGACACATTTTGTTAATATTATTGGTGCTATTTTCTCATTTTTATGTATTTAATACTAAATAGATAGATATAAATAGAAAATCCAGCATTACCACTAAGCATAGGGTTCATGGATTTACATGATTGACTGACTTTGCTAAAAGCTTTGATTCAGTCCTATGTATTCTTTAATTGAATTCAGTTCAGTTCAATTTGTTTATATAGCATCAGATCACACCAAACAGTCACCTCATGGCGTTTTGTATTGTGAGGTAAAGCATTATATGATTCACAGATCAAAATATCCTTAGTCTGAAACAAGCCATTTTAGCTCTCATCCCCCCTTCCTTTAAACCAGCTCTCTTCTGATTGGCAGCTTGTTAAAACTCCACGTGCGACCGTTCAGGTCTGCTACTGGCCAGATGTGTGTGGGCGGGGAGCACAAAACCTAAATACAGGATGAAGGTGCTCTGAAGTAGTGGATAACATGGAGACTTTACTCCTTCATGTTTATCTGTGCAGTTTAATTCATTTACAGCAAACTGCTACAGTTTGTGTTCTCCCCACCTCTGTGGTGCTCGGCCGCATTTCAGATTGCGAAGCACATCTGGCTCCGCGAAGATGTTTAACTCAGAGTTGCACCTTAAACGCAGGTCGTTGGGGTCAGCTTGAGTTTGGATCACGTTCATTTCAACCCGGACTGAGACCACCTCCAAAAGGTTTCAGCGCAATTGTTTTGGTCCACACCTGAGTGTGATGACTGCTTTTACATCTGCACAAATGAACTGCACCAAGAGGGAAGCAACCAAAAAAATTTGAATTAAACAGACTAAACAGCACCGGTGTGAAAACACCCGCAGAGCTCATAGTGCAGAGGTTAATTGTCTTAATGACTCATTTCCCATTAAGGGAACCAATATATGATTGAAATGCACATATCATCATTTGCAGTGTGGTAGCAATTGTCATTTTTGTGCTGTTTTATAGTTTGTTTGTTTAACCATTAGTGAGATTGCATTCTTGCTTGCACAAATTCTGTCTGAACCAGTAAAGTTTCTGCCCTCACTCAGTCAGCTCTTGTTCTCTGTAGTGAGCCATGTTTTATTTAAAGTAAAATATGACAGCAGAAAATTCATGTCACGTGTAGAAAGGCAGCTTGCGGCATCCAGCCCTGAAATGGTTAAGTCCTATGATGTTCACTTGACACCTTTATCCCCAAAGGAGGGCCCTGCTTGTCCTTTGAACTGAACAATTTAAGCAGTCACGTAAACTAATGTGCGAGTCGAGGTTTGATCCAGGTTATGTTATTCATCTCTTTGGAGGATAAATGGGATGGAAGCTCCAGCATTACTCTGAATTACCCGCCTTGGCGTCCGCTCTTCTGTCAGCGGTTCACTGCTCTGCAGCAGGAAGTCTCTCCCTCCACCGAAATCCAACATCTATCTGACCTCGTGCTCCCCATTACCAACAGCACAACCCGAGGTCTAAGTGTTAACACGGCACCGCCAAAAGACAGAGGCCGACAGACCAATCGGCTTTGATCGGATTTGAGATCAGTGTGGCCGACGATCCGCAGCCAAACGGTCACGCACTCGCCGCCTTTGATCATGCTGTTCTTGAAGCTGTCCTCCTCCAATCGTAACTCCTCTGTTCTCTCGGCTCCTCGAGGACTCTCCCTCAATATCGCTCTCCTCTTTTCATTTTCTGTCTCGCACACGCAAACTGCAGAGGACAGAAACAGGGAAGAAATGGTGGGTGAAAAGAACGAGAGATTAGAGAGAGCGTGTTCGCACAACCACACATCTGTTTCAATTACTGCTGTGTGTGCGCGCGCGTGTGCATGCGTGTGCGTGTGAGGCACCAAGCAGACGTCTGACTTGTCTCTAATTTTGACTCATTCTGTCTGTGTAGATGTGCCTTGAAAACAAATGTGTTGTCAAAGCTTGAATGAGCATCTGTGCACTGGTGCTGTGTCACTGTATCCATTTAGCACAATGTCTGTAATTACTACTGATGTCTGTTAACCCTTCATATTAACTCTGACAACCCACAAACCTTCTGTTGGTAGGTGAGCATCCTTGTCTGAGTTTATACATACATATGTCCAATACAAAGCCTGCTAACTTAATTACTTTTATACTTAAACTTTAAATTGGGTTCTCTCCAGGTACTCCAGCTTCCTCCCACAGTCCAAGAGAACTCCCCTGTTGATCACTGGCATTGTAACCCATTAAGCTCCGCTAACCACGCTCTGCCAACCCTATGTGCTCTGGAAGGGTTTTAACCAGTACTGCAACAGTCTTGTATGTTAAAATAGAAAAAAAAAAGCATAAAACATTTTGAAGGGAAAGTTCTTTGTGATCATAGGTCAATGTGTGATTAGCATAGCTTAAAATATAAAGGTATAAATAAAGAGGAAAACAGTTACATCCCTCAAAGTGACCAGTACTCACTTGATTAGATTGTAAATGTTTGCTGTTATTAGTAGTAGTAGTAGCAGTAGTAGCAATGGTAATATTGTTGATAATACTTTAGTTATTAAATGATTTTGTTAATTATTAAAGTGCATATTAGCTGCTTCTTGCCTGTTTATCCATCACAATAAAGAATTTATTAATACTTTATAATAATAATAAGCTGAGATTCATTTAACTCGGTATCTTGGGTGTTATTTTTCTATCATCACTTCAAGTCACTGGTTTCTTGTCACCTCTCCGTGCGTACAGCCCTTTGAAAGGTGGCAGTACCATCCCTTAAGAGTCCCTTAATAACATCTAATAACTGCAGTGAAAGTAAAGTCTAGTGTGTTCCCTGTTTACCCTCCTGAGACCCTGCGTCCACATATAGGGACATTACATTTTGGCTTTGTTGCACCTTATACTTCATTGTGCTCAATAGTATTTTATACTTTAAGTCATGTTGTGTTATGCTATAAAATAATCCCAGTGTCCACATCTGAGGACATCTTTTTTTCTCACAAAAGTATGTAACAACCATGTAACAACATACAACTTCCTGTTCAAAGAGGAAGCTTAGGATAAATACATATCAGGTCCATCTAATCACAAATATCGAGGAGAAATTGAAAATGCATCGCAAACAGGAGCTCAGGTATCAGGAGGTTAAAGTAAAATCTTGCCCATAACTAATTAACACGTTGCTCAACACTTATTAAATAGTTATAAGAAGGTTATTGAGGAAAAACTCTAACTGGTCTTCTAGATGTAGAATATGTAAAATAAGGCGTTAATGCTTTATAAAGAGCAGTGACTGATGAAGAGCCATTGTGCTACTAAAATGCTATTAAGCAGCTTGTAAGTTGTGGAATTCTGTGCATTTATGTAACATGTTGTCTTTTTTTCACATTTCTTTCTCTTTGTGCATGTATTAACCCAACACGTGAGCTCCAGAGATGTCTCTAATTATGTTTCCTAAGCATAAATGCTGTGCCACACTGATTGCATTCCAGCTCCTACATGAGCACAAATAGAAAAAATATCTAGTAGTGCAAAACGACCTTAAGAATTAAGGAAACCCACTGTTAACACCCTTTTGTCTTGTTGCTGACAACCAACCTCACCCGGTCCCTCACTCTCCACCTGTCTGTTCTCATGCCTCCGCTTTGTCATCACCCCATCGTCATCTTCCTCTTCATCAGCATCTAATGGTGTTACATCAGTGCACTAGACGCCACCTGTCTGTCATGCCTTCCCCCCCCTTCTCCCCTCCGCCAGGGATATCAGGTAAGGAGTCTGTCATCCTCACACTTAAGGGACACCAATCATGTCAACAACACAGTGTCACAAATCAGGTCTGACATCAGAGGCATGCAGGATGGATAGCAGGATGAAAGTGGCAGGTAGGGGTTGTTAGTGATACTGATATGAAGGTTGGAGGGATATGGAGGACAGTAATCAGTATCCATACACATTTAAGAAGAGGGAGACAAGGACAGGATGAAAAACAGGTGAATGTGTGCTGTGGTAATAATGTTGAAGAGGAGAAAGAGGGAATAAAATGCTTTGAAATGGAAAATATGAAAGAAGCAGCAGCAGCCAGATAGCGCAAGGTTATCAAGTAGGGAAGGCAAGAGGCATTAAGGGGTGACAAAGAAACTGATTTTAAGATGAGTAAAATATACCTCCTCTATCTGTCTCTCTGTCTCTCAGTGCAGATATGTAGGTATAGCTGCTTCCAAGCTACTTCTTACTATAATTGATTTCCCAGGGAAAGGAGGCTTTGCAGCTCTGCTTAATAATTAACTGACCAATCTTCAGCCCAGGAGAGGGGAGAGAAAGAAAAAAGGGAGCGCAGGAGGAAATGAGAGAGAGCCAGGCGGCCCCCTTAACGAGCCACTTGAGTGGTTTAAACAGCAAAGGACAGCCAGAACTAAGGAGGCAAAGAGAGAGACAAAGAGGGAGAAATACAGCCAAAGAGACGCTTGGAGGGGGGAGAAAAAAACAAAAAAAAACAGCCAGCACAAGAAAAGGAAAAATGGATCTTTTGACATCTCAGATGAGCTTATTCCCAGTCCTGTCTCCACTTTTCGGTGCTATAGCCCCACAGCATGCTCTGTCAGTGTTGCTCTGGGTCTGTAGTCCCATCCTGTATCTGCCAACTTTTCTCTAGTGAGAAACGTGGGATGGGGGTGAAAAAAAGTTATGTGGAAAGTTATGTGATGTATACATCAAGCATCTTCTCTTTGCCCTGTCCTATTCACAAATCAGTTTTCTTATGCAGAGCTCCATCCTGCCAGTAAAATTGATTTTAAAAAAATTTGGAAAATGCACAACCTCACCGACCTTCTACCGTGTTTCTGAGATAAAAAAAAAAAAAAAAAATCACCCTCTTTCCCATGTGTCCTTTCAGGTCTGTTCCACAGAGCCATAGCGCAGAGTGGCACTGCTATCTCCAGCTGGTCCGTCAACTACCAGCCCCTCAAGTACACCAAGATCCTGGCCCGGAAGGTGGGTTGCACCTACACTGAGACGGCCGACCTTGTTGACTGCCTGAGACGCAAGAACTTCAGAGAGCTGGTGGACCAAGACATCCAGCCGGCCCGCTATCACATCGCCTTCGGCCCTGTTGTGGACGGCGACGTAGTGCCTGACGATCCCGAGATTCTCATGCAGCAGGTGAGGGAGGAGAGCTCTACTGTGTTTTATTGTGTAAGCAAAGTGGAGAGAACTCACTGGATGAGTGTTGACGCTTGTCAGCTGGTGTGAACTCACACCTTACCAAACTGTAATGCAGTGAAAAAGAAGTGCAGATGTACATTATCTGGGTGGTATACTGTATTTGAGACACGTTCACAAGTTTCTTTTGTGTTGTTGACAAATAAAACTTTATTAAAACTCACTACACAACAAGAATAATAAAAGTTAAAGGTCAGAAATTATGAACAGAACTCAGGTAAAAACACCAAAGCAGAGGAACGCGTATGTGGAATGAGGTGGGTCACAGTCACGCACACAGAGAGGACACAACTGCAAATACACGGCGGACCAACTGGCTCAGACGAAACCAAAACTGTGAGAGCAAAAGCAGCAATGAAGGCTGGAAAAAGACAGAGGAAGGA
Source organism: Archocentrus centrarchus (assembly GCF_007364275.1). Lineage (NCBI taxonomy): Eukaryota > Metazoa > Chordata > Actinopteri > Cichliformes > Cichlidae > Archocentrus > Archocentrus centrarchus. Next base: position 656,774 of record NC_044363.1, on the reverse strand, counting down.
AGTAAACACAGCTACAGATGCACCAGGAAAAGTGGCTACCAAAGTAAAGCAGAAAGCAACAACACAGAGTGGCAAAGAAACTCACAGGCACAGAAAAACAAGAAGTTCTAAGAGAACCCTGAAGCACTGAGATGTGATCCTCTAATTCAAAGCACTGAGTGCTTGCAGAGTGTCTGCCTACGTTTTCAAAGATTAAGTTTCTCAGTACGATAGGGATGTTTTACAAGAATAAAAGTTTATTCTTTTTATTATTCTTCCTATAATTAACTTACTGTATGTTGTCACCACCTGCTTTTATGTACAGTGGCATATTAGGGCCACCAAAGGTTAAAAATAAAAAAATAAAAAGGAGAGCAGGGCAAGTGCAGGTAAAATGTATTATTATTATTTTTCTTTTAATTGAAAAAGATTCACGTATTTGGTCTCCTGGGGTCAATAACTCATGAGAAATGTTATTAGAACACCAACAGCACCTCTCACAAGCTAAAATGAGCTGAACTGAACCAGCACCTCTGGCCCCTGTGTGAGGCGAGGTGAAGAAATGAAACAAAGAAAGTTCATCACCAAATAATAACCACATGTTGTATGTGTGAGGAAGAAGCACGAGTTTTCGCAGCTGCTTTATTAATAGGCTGCTAGACTCTCCTATAAGATCCCCTAAATGATTCATAACTGCAAGAAATAATTAGAGGTGAGCATGAGAAGCTTTCTTTGCATTAATTGACACTGTGGAGTTTTAAAAGATCAGCCTGCAGCTGTGTTTTAGAACTAATGTGATGAAGCTAATGGGATGGATTTGAAAAATTACATTACTGAAGAAATTATATCATCTGCTTATTATTGAAGTTATTGCAATATTAAAGCAGAAAACCCTATATCTGCCCCCCCCCCCCTTTTTTTTTTTAAACTGAGCTTATAGTGGGGGTCTCATGCTAACAGTTATTCTTGTTTTACTGAGAAATTAAATGCCACCTATTCTCAGATCTGTTTTTTTAGTTGCATTTCTGGTTGCAGATTTCTGAGACATTGTTCCAGCACTCAACATGTACTTCCTTATGTCCTCCACCAGGGGGAGTTCCTAAACTATGACATCCTGATAGGCGTGAACCAAGGAGAGGGGCTGAAGTTTGTGGATGACAGTGAGGACAACGACGGCATCTCAGCTGCAGCGTTCGACTACACCATCTCTAACTTTGTTGACAACCTCTACGGATACCCGGAGGGTGAGCAATACCAACTCCATACTTCTGCCACTTTTCAAAAGGCTTTAATTTTATGGCCGCCGCCTTCTGTCAGATAGCTGGCATTTGCAGCTTCAGATTTTGTCTTATTAGGAGCCCTGTTTGTTTGGTGCATTCATAAAAGACTTAAAAGGATAATAGTCAAAAACAAACTTGGACAATATAGGTCATTATCAAAAAGAGTTTTTCAATGAAGAACATGAGCAACTCTGAAACTATGGCTCCCTGTGGAAAAGCAAGCATTTAAACATCATGCGGGTAAAGAATGAGAAGCAATAAAATGTGAGCCCAGTGAAGTGCATCAACCAAGACAAGCATGCTAAAGAGATTGCCTATCATCCAGATTATTTTACACCATGGTGGGTCTGCGCCTTAACCTTTGAGTCTCTGTGGGCGCTAATGCTGTCGCTCATCATCCCCCAGGCAGCCAGCGCCCAGTCACAGAGTTGTTGTTTCTAACAGATCAGCGTACAAACCCCTCACAGCAGACCACAGTCATAATACAGACATGTTTGGATAATGCAGTCACGCTCCCTCTCTGGCTCCTGCCACTCATTCTGTTATCTGAGAGGCTTTTTTTCCTCTTTTGCTCTCCCTCCTCTCTGTCTGTGTATCTTTCACTCCTTTGCTGTAATTCTGGTTAATCTTACCAACGTGTACTCTGGTTTCAAATCTCTTGATCACACTGATCTCATAAAAATTGCTATCACTGCTGTTACTTTACTCTTAACAATTTTTCACCTTTTTCTTTTTCCCTGGTCCATTTTTCCCCCTCCTGTGCTTTTTCCACCAGGCAAAGACATTCTGAGGGAGACCATTAAGTTCATGTACACAGACTGGGCAGACAGGGATAATGGTGACATGCGACGGAAGACTCTGTTAGCCCTGTTTACAGACCACCAGTGGGTGGCGCCAGCTGTGGCCACTGCCAAACTCCATGCTGAGTTTCAGTCCCCAGTTTATTTTTACACGTTCTACCACCACTGCCAGACCGAGACGCGACCTGAATGGGCCGACGCGGCGCATGGAGACGAGATACCGTACGTGTTCGGCGTACCAATGATTGGTGCCACAGACCTGTTCCCATGCAACTTCTCGAAGAATGACGTGATGCTGAGCGCTGTGGTCATGACTTACTGGACCAACTTTGCTAAAACTGGGTAGGCCTCATGTCACAGTCACACTCTACTGTACGTTGTCTTTTTGCTCTGACATATGACTACAGGGTTATCATGCAAGGGTGTACTGTTTTAGTTGTAGACTTTGAATGTCTTTTCAAGGGTTTGCTTCCAGTTTCTGGTGGTTTAGGTAAACTTATTTAAGTCTGGTGACATGTCATTTAATTTAAGTTGTTGAATAAAAAGGTAAAACACCAGAGACCCATTCTCTATGTATGTGCATTAAGAGTAACTCCAGACAAGATCAGTAAATGTTTGGGAAATCACCATATTACATGACCATGGTGTTAGGTGACTGGAAAAGAAAATTTTATGCTTCATTTTCAGATTAACTGCTGAGTGGGCGACACCCACTTTTTTGGGAGGCCTGAGCACTAAAGTACCTTTACCCCTGAGTATCCATGGGCCATATGGGTTATTTATGTAACTGGCAAAAAGAAAAAAAGTGAGATCTTCATGCAGATCTGCAGCAGCTTCACCTGGATTCACTCCATTCATTGATTTTGGTCCTGGAAGTAGATCAGTATCTCACATCTTCTTACAGATCCCACAAATTTCTTTATTTTTACTTAATCAATGTTAGATGGATATTACAAATCATCAAAAAGAATTATGGGTAGCCTCCACAGATTAAAAACAAGAGCACAGCTGAATGGCTGAAATGGTCCGCAAAGTAGGGTCAGATGGTGTGGTCGCTGAACTTCAGGCCTCGCCCACTAAAATCTGCTTACACTCTCAAGTCTACTTAAAACATATAAAGATACATCAATTTTAGTTTCTATCAAAAAATATGGTTGGGCATTCACGTTTGTGAGCCTAACGTTGCACAAAATGCAGAAATAAGAAGGTGTGAAAGTTTGAACTTAATGCATTTCCATTAAGTCTGTGAAGAAAACACTAAATTAAAAGGTCACTTTAATTAAGATTTAAGATTTAAGATAGTGTTTATTTGTCACATGCACAGTTATACACAGTACAATGCACAGTGAAATGTATTTTGTACCTGCAACCATATATACACACACATATAAATAGGAAGAATAAAATAAAAAAAAGTAATTCACACTATACACTATACTCTATATACTATACACTATACACACTTTTATAAATTATAATATTTACATTGTGCAATAATGGTCCAGTTAGGGCTCAGAGTTGAGCAGACGGATGGCTTGTGGGTAAAAACTCTTCTTCAACCTTTCAGTCTTAGTCCTCAGGCAGCGGTAACGCCGGCCTGATGGGAGCAGGGAGAAGAGAGAGTGTCCGGGGTGGCTGGGCTGTTTTAGGATCTTCATGGCCCTCAGCCTGCACTGCTTGGTGTAAATGTCCTGCAGGTTGGGGAGGGTGGTTCTGATGGTCCGTTCAGCTGAACGAACCACCCTTTTTAGGGCCATGAAGTCCTGCTTGGTGCAGTTTCCCATCCAGGTGGTGATGCTCCCACGCATGATGCTCTCGATGGTGCAGGTGTAAAAGTTCCTGAGCACCTTGAGTGGGAGCTTGAAGTCTCTCAGCCGCCTGAGGAGGTAGAGACGCTGTCTGGCCTTCTTCACAGTGATGTTTATGTGATGAGTCCAGGACAGGTCCTGTGAGATGGTCACTCCCAGGTATTTGAAAGTGTCCACTCTTTCCACCTCAGCACCACTGATGACAAGTGGATGGTAGTCCCTCTGCTGCTTCCTGCTGAAGTCCACGATCAGTTCCTTTGTTTTGCTGACGTTGAGCAGGAGGTGGTTCTCCTGGCACCAGTTCTCCAGGCGGGAGACCTCTCTCCTGTAGGCTGTCTCCTCATTGTGAGAGATTAGTCCCACAACAGCAGTGTCGTCAGCAAACATGATGATGACGTTGGACTCTGACGTGGCCTCGCAGTCATGGGTGTACAGTGAGTACAGCAGAGGGCTGAGCACACAGCCTTGGGGGGATCCAGTGTTGAGGGTGAGGGAGGATGAGGTGAGGTGACCCACTCGTACCACCTGTGGTCTGCTGGTCAGGAAGCTGTGAACCCACCTGCACAGGGATGGGCCCAGGCCCAGGTCCAGCAGCTTAGAGACCAGCCTGGAGGGAACTATGGTGTTGAATGCTGAGCTGTAATCTACAAACAGCACTCTCACATAGTTCCCCTTACCAGTGTCTATGTGTGAAAGGGTCTTGTGGAGGAGGAAGGATATGGCGTCATCTGTGGATCTGCCTGGCCGGTATGCAAACTGTAGTGGGTCGAGGGTGGTGGGCAGTGAGGAGGTGATGAATGTCTTGATGAGTCTCTCAAAACACTTCATCACCACAGAGGTGAGTGCTATGGGCCTGAAGTCATTGGGGCTGCTGGGGTGTGGTTTCTTTGGGACAGGGACTATGATGGACTTTTTAAAGCAGGTGGGAATCACACACAGTTTCAGTGAGAGGTTGAATATCAGTGTAAACACAGGTGCCAGCTGGTCAGCGCAGGTCTTAAGGACACGTCCACTAATACCGTCTGGTCCAGCCGCTTTCCTGGTGTTTACACGTCTAAACGCCCTCCTCACGTCGCGCTCCGTCACAGTGAGTGTCTCCGCCCCTCCGGCCGGGAGCGCAGCGGGCTGTCGGCTTCCCGACTCAAAGCGCGCAAAGAAGATGTTGAGTTCATCAGCCAGAGAAGCGTCGGCACTCACCGGGTGTGTGTGTGGTGCTTTGTAGTCCGTGATGGTGCGTAGTCCCTGCCACAGTCCCCTGGAGTCAGACTGTTGTAGTTTCTGTTCCAGTCTGCGGCCGTAGCGATGTTTAGCCTCTTTCACCGCTCTGCGGACGTTGTATGATGCAACCTTGTAGTCCTCCATGTTCCCAGAGGCGAGGCCGGAGTTGTAGGCAACGGTGCGGGACCTCAGGGCGTCGCGGACAGATTTATCCACCCACAGCTTCTGGTTGGGAAAAGTCCTGATGGTCCTCCTAAGTGAAGTGTCATCAACAACTTTCCCAATAAATCCCACAACAGTTTCCGTAAACTCCTCGATGTCTCCGCCCGCGCTGCTGCGAAACATGTCCCAGTCGGTTGAATCCAACGATCTGAATATGCCAAAATTTGCTAATTTAGTCACAAACATTTCTGTATCTACAGTACATCTTCTCTGTCTGGCAAGCTGATGGATGAGTCTGGGTTTGGTGGTTGCCAGGAGAATGGTACTTGTGTGACTGAACTGTGCGAAGTGTAAAGTTTGGTGGAGGGGGTATTATGGTGGTTTCAGGAGTTGGGCTCAGCCCTTTAGTTCCAGTGAAAGGAACTCTTAATGCTTCAGCATTCCAAGACATTTTGGACTATTTCATGCTCCAAACTTTGTGGGAACAGTTTGGGGATGGTTCCTTCCTGTTCCAACATGAGTGCACACCAGTGTACAAAACAAGGTCCATAAAGAGTTTGGTGTGGAACAGCTTGACTGGCCTGCACAGAGTCCTGATCTCAACTTGACAGAACACCTTTAAGATGAATTATAGGAAACTGGGAGCCAGGCCTTCTCATCCAACATCAGCATCTGACCTCACAAATGCACTTCTGGAAGAATGGTCAAAAATTCCCATAAACAGACTCCTAAACCTTGGCAGTATAGTGTATCTTCTGTGAAGAGTCCTAAAATTGCAAGATATCATTCTTTCCAGTATGAAAGCGAAGGTCTTTGATGCTCAAAATACAACAACACACAATACACATCATAGATCATGTACTATAGACACAGAAATGTTTGTACTTAAATTTGCAATTTCTGGTCCGTTCAGATTAAGTGACCATTTAATTTAGTGGAAATGCATGAAGTTCAGACTTTCACATTTATTTCACTTTATTTCTGCATTTTTGTGCAAGGTCGTGAAAACTGAAAATTTTAGGCTCGCAAACATTTCTGGGTCTATAGTGCCTTTCCAATACCTTTTAAGAAAAAGTAGCAGATACTATGACATTGAGCCCAAGTGACGCTATTTGCTCCATATTTAGCTAAATGTACTCTGTTAGGTCAACACGTCTCAGTTCTAAGAAGAAAACCTGTGCTGATATGCATTGCCGTCATGTACCCATATAAAATTTGTACAATACACACACGACATACAAGCTTCTATCAACAGTGAAAATACTGTGTAAGAAATGGTTTGTTTTAACCATTTTTTATGGAATGCACATAATTTTTATAGAAACTATAACAGGACATATTGACGTATATTTATATGGTTTAAGTAGCCTTTAGTGTGTGAGCAGACTTTGGTGGGTGTGGCCTGAACTTTAGTAACCACACCCTCTGATCCTGCTTTGAGGACCATTTTTAGTTTTTCAAAGAAAAAGTCGATATATTGTCAAAGCCTTGGTGTCGGCGCCGTTGGTGTCTATTCCACAAAAACTTTAATGTTACCCATAAGTAAAGAATGTATCTACTAAAAATCTTGGGACAAGTTAGAATCTCTACGACCTTGACCTAAAGATAAAGGTCAGAGGTCAAGTTTTGTGAAAATCTTGAGACTGTAACCTTGGATGTTCAAATTCACACCATAGATGCATACTGTTCAAGCTAGACCCATCAAACCTCACACACTTGTTCAGTGACTTTACTATAACACCCCTTCCCCCCAATCCCACTTCCTGTGCTCTTGTTTTTAATCTGCTGAGGTTACCCATAATTATTTTTGATGATTTGCAATACCCTTCCAATACTGATTAAGTGGTAACAAAGAAATCTGTGGGATCTGTAAGAAGACCTGAGATACTGACCTCCTTACAGGACCAAAATCAGTGAATGGAGTGAATCCAGGTAACACTGCTGACAGTCCCAGTTCTTTTTGCTAGTTGCATAGAAAACCCATATGGCCAATCATTTGCAACTGTCAAAACCATGGGCTCGTCAATCAGAATCTAGATAATCAGGGGGTAAAGTTACTCAGTGGGTGTTGCCCCTCAGGATGGAAGGGGTTAATCTGAAAATGCGGTATAAGAATTTCTTTTCCAATCACCTAACACCATGATCACGTAATATAATCAGATTTGGAGATGGTGATTTCCCAAATTGTGATGATTTCGTGGTGTTCTTATCTGGAGCTACTCGTGACATTTTAGCCAAACTGTTGATGAAACTGTTGATGATTTGAAAACAGATTTTAGAGTTCTTCAAAGAAGTTGTTAGATTGGTTGCCTCAACAATGTGTCCATAAAGTCAAACCTACTTAGTAGGAGGTTTATTCAGTATAAACAAGATTGAATGAAAGAAATTAAATGAAATATAAATTCAGTCAATAATTTGAGTTAAAGAGGAAGAGAGCGTGAGAGAACCCCAAAAATCAAACGACCCCCTTATGAGCTAGCACTGTGGGAAGGGAAAATTCAACAGGACCAGGCTCAGGGAGGGGCAGCCATCCACCACAGCTGGATGGGAGATGAGGGGAAAGAGGAGAGGAAAAAGAAGAGCAGAAAGATGCAAGGACAAAACTGAAACTGTGGGAGAGAGAAAATAAAAGTTAATGAAATGCAGCAGTGGCATATAAACACAAAGGTTGCGAGAAAAGTTAAGTAAGGAAGGTCTGTTTATTGCATCATGGGAAGTTCACCGCAGCAGCCTGAGCCTATAGCAGCAGAACTGAGGATTGGTTCTGGATCATGTGGTCCAGCCCAAACTGTAATCATAGTCAAAAAGGAAGGATCGGTGCATTGATAATAAGAGAATTTCAAAAACAGAGAAAGTTGTGTAATGATCATGATCCCTTCGCATATCCTGACTGATCACTCCTAGAGAGGTGCAACTTCAGTCAGGATTAACAAAATTAAAATGTGTAATTCATTAGTACCAATATTAAGACCAGAATTGTGCTTCTGCAGCAAGAGACCTACATACGTACCCGGAAATCCCCTCAAAACCTTATGCCGTAACCTATGACGTAACCGGACGTATATCTCTCAGGAAATAATATAACTACAGGTCATGTCAGCGCAGCAGAATGTGATTACTGCATACGGTTCAGAGGGGTTTACGGTTACATAAGTGGATCCCGCAAAGATCTGATGAAGAAGCATATTTCAGGCCCAAGAGTCAACTGTAATGACATTTCTTGTGATTACCTGTAAACAATTATGAACACAATGAAGAACACATGCCAAAAGACCTGTGATATGATACAAACAGAAACAGGCTAGTTTAATTATCTTGTGGCGTTGAAGAACTGAACAAACTGGATTAACCAAAGCAACCAGATCCTGGATCACCCAGCTGATCTAAGTTAGTATAAAAGTTGCACAGAGAATGGGCCTCTTGTTTGTGTTCATTGTATTGATGTCATCTCATCTGTTACCTATAAGACGGAGTAAAACTTTGAACTGAAACATTTAACCTTTATGCTCCACTAGGGACCCCAACCTGCCCGTCCCTCAGGACACCAAGTTCATTCATACCAAGCCCAACCGCTTTGAGGAGGTCATCTGGACCAAGTTCAACTCAAAGGACAAGCAGTACCTTCACATTGGTTTAAAACCCCGTGTTAGAGACAACTACAGAGCCAACAAGGTGGCCTTTTGGCTGGAATTAGTCCCCCATCTTCATAGTCTACATGAGGAGCTCTTTTCCACCACTACCCGCTCACCGCCAGGTCCTGGCTCTGGCACCAGCCGAACTTGGCCGAAAAATCCAGGTCCTCGAACCACTCGTCATCCTTACCCTACCTTCCCTTCAGAAACTGAGCCTGATGGTTCGGAGCGTCCGCCCCAAGACCTCTTTCCTGGAGACACCCGTGACTACTCCACTGAACTGAGTGTGACAGTTGCAGTTGGAGCCTCACTCCTCTTCCTCAACATCCTGGCTTTCGCCGCCCTTTACTACAAGCGCGACAAGCGGCATGAGATGCGACGGCATCGGCTGTCTCCTCAGCGGGGCGGCCCTGCCAACGACCTGGCTCACAGCCAGGAGGAAGAGATCATGTCCCTGCAGATGAAGCACTCGGAGCACGATGCTCACCACGACATGGAGCCCCTACGGCCCCACGACATTCTGCGGCCTGCCTGCCCACCTGACTACACGCTGGCGCTGCGCCGTGCCCCCGACGATGTGCCGCTGATGACGCCAAACACCATCACCATGATCCCCAGTACCATCACCAGCATGCAGCCTCTTCATGCTTTCAATACATTCCCCTCCACTGGCCACAACAACACCCTGCCCCACCCTCACTCCACCACCAGGGTATAGTAGGGACAGTACCGACACAGCACCATCTAGGGACCAGGAATACTGGCTCTGCTACCGCTCTAGAAGGGAGGCCTCTGGATGTGGGCCTTCATTCTGTTCTCTTATTCTCTTGTTTCTTCAAAAGCAACTACACCTGCTGCATCACCTGCTGTAAAACTTGGCAGCTCCCTCCACTGGTGACATTTGGAGATGCAACTGAAGCATACAGCAGCAGATGAACAGTTTGGGGGTGACTTAGATCTTTCAAAGATACTGTTTTCAAAGTAGGTCTGCTGTTTCCAGACTTAAGGCCTCCAACATTTGTCTAAGGGACAAATGCTTTCTTGCTGTTTTCTCTTTTTTACATTGGTGTCATCTCTTTTCTGTCCCCGTGTTATGTGCGCATATGCTTCTCTTTTCTACATCCGTGTTTTATTACCGATCTCTTCTTCTCATTTGACATGCCTCCCTCTTGCTCTTCTCCTCTAAAAATTCACGATCTACTGAGCAGTCGGAGGGGGCCTAGAGGCATCCAGTAAACATATAACTATAAAAACACTGATATCTTTCATTCTACCAGCATTTTTGGTGCCAAGTAAGTACTACTGTGTTTGCTTTCTCATCGAGGGAGAAGAAAACAAAAGAAAATAGAGTATTCCTATTTACTGTCAACTAACAGAGGCTGTATGTTCTCATGACAAAGTGCCAAACCGGCCCTCAGTTGTGTTTTTCTCTTTCATCTTCTCTTTTTTTCAAGCATTTGTTCAATTGTTGTTTTTTTGTGGAAAGAATTTTTCTGAAAATATAGATATAGAGAAATGATATTATATATAGTTCTATATAAAAATGTGTACAAAGGAGAAAGTATATAAAAGGGTTTTCTCAGTGGGGATCTATGCATGAATTATTTTTAAAGATGGGGGAAAGGACACTGTATCTGTCAATGCACGTTTCCCAAATCTAAACAAGTCATATCAGCCCATGTTTGATACGTCGGTCTTTGTTTTCTCCCGCAGAATAAGAGCATCACAGGAGTTTCTGAAGTCACTCAACAAACGATCTCTCGCTTATTAAAAAGGAGTCGATGCCAAAAGTCGTAGAAAATGTTTGAATCAGATTATTCACGGCGTCATTCGCAGCCCTTCATCTCACTGTCACTGCTTTTTTCTTTCTGTCTCACTTTTTAGGCTACATGAGGTAAACATCGGTTGCTGTACTTTATCGTACAAAATTATTTTTCTATTTCAGTGGGGGGGGCATCAGTGAGCCTGATGGCCTCTGCTCCTGTACACCTTCCTACTGCTGCCTGCCCCCTTATTTCCAGCACGTGTGTGTGCCTGTAAGAGCGGTCGTTGCTGTGTGAAGGTGATGGCAGCTCTGCATCACAAAAGCGTAGGTGGGCCCGAGTTAGACAACAATAAATATAAAAGCAGAGAGGCCGGATCAAACCAATAGTAAAAACTCAGACTCCAGCATGAGCTCCTTCCTGCTGCTTAACCAAACACCTTTCTCCATGTCATCGCCGCTCCATCCTTTCTCCATCATCCACCACCTTTGTATTTAACACCGGCCCCCATATTGATAATCCTGCAAATTCCAAAACACCTGACTTCACTGTGTCAGCACCGTTCCTCACTACTTCTGACCTCAGTTCAGCTCTGCCATTATCGTCGCATTCAAGGGTTCAGTCACGAGCCTGGAGATGTTCTGTGAGCTCATCGGTTGTAAATTAAACTCTAAGCACACTGAGGGTAACCGGTGGGCCTTCATGGCCCGCAGTGCAGAGCTGCAACATGAAAAGGGGGGCTTGGATGTCCTGAACAGGGTAAAAACAACACAGTTGATAAGTGCTGTTTGTGATTCTGCTCCTTCCTTCCTTCCTTCCTTCCCTCCCTCTGGTTGTGATGACTGCAGCTCAGCAGCGCCCCCCTCTGATTCAATGATGAAGATGTCAAACGTGATGGCTAATGCAGTCTGTAAACTGAACTGAAGTGCTGCTGTTTGAGCCCACATGGTAGCTTACGTTCAGTATGGGAGAACTTAGTCACCGGTGCTGTCTTTGCTTGTGCTCTAGCTTTAGCTTCTTTGATTGTTTGTTTTCTATTTTATTACTGCCTAAAGGGGTGGTGGGGGAGGACTGGAAGGGGAAACACATTCTGTCAGAGATTTTGTAAGCCCGCTGGAAGGAAAATGTGCACAATGTAAATCATAAAACAACTAACTGGGGTGTGCTGCCCGAGGATCAGTGCTGTGGACCAGATGAGTGGCAGTAGCTGTGGACACTGGACAAAGACTCACAGCCTTAAATTTAGGAATCACAACAAGAGAGGATGATCAGTGAGAAAATAAGGAAATCAAAGGCATCTTTGTACCAACAGTGTTCAGCAGAGGGACAGCCGGCTGATGTGTCTGCAGGGGGACTGATGTGTCCATGTGAACCCTTTTGTACTCACTCCTGTGTGTAAGGAGGCAATGAGGGGTTGTGAAGTTAACCTCACCACAACACAGCGACAACGGAGGAGAGAACAGAAACGAGCCGTTTCATTTGGCTCTGTTCTTTCTCCTGGTCTGTTTTATAAGCTAACACTGGAGGGCGCCATTGTGGCACATTCAGTGCTCACTCTGATGTAACTGGACAGAGAAGAAAATACCAAACTGGGCATCAGGATGGAGACAAAACATCTGGAGGAGGATCAGAACTGTACATTTTTAAGTGTAAGAAACAAACAGACAAAATATTTGTAAATATTAAGTTTCTTGGTTTTTTTTGGTTTTTTTTTTTTTGTTTTGTTTTTTGAGTGAATGAATGATATGCTTATTTTGTGATGACTAAAGACAACAGGTGCAGTTTGTAAAATGAAAATGAAAAAAATAAACGGCCATTAGCTTGAGGGTTCAAATTCGTGAATCCTTCTCACTGATCGGTTTGCATTTCTGTTTAGTTTGTCATGAAGTTTCTTGTTATCATGTGGCCATCCTGTAGCATCATGATTCCTAACGGGAACGTCGCTGTAGCAGAAGTCATCTCCGCTGAAGCCCCCTCACAACACAGAGATGCTGTTTGTTAGCATTCGCTGGTTTTCAGTGAGAAACACATTTTCAGCATGTTTCACATCTGTTGTCTCATTTTTTTCCAGCTTTTATTTTGAAATCCATCTTGTGATCCAAGATGAATCTGTGCGTGTCACATCAGAGTGATAAAAGCCAGCTTTGCCTTTCAGTGATTCACAGCAAGGACACAAATGACCCTGAACTGAGACTAAAAAAAAAAAAACAAGTCAGTTAAATGTTAGCTCCCTGAACATGTAGCAGTGTTTACATGTAGCCGTGTGTGACAGACGCCAGGGCTTTGATACCATAAGATGCCTCATATCCTCACAGACTCGTGGGATCACACAGGTGGTCCGACACCTTCATTTCACACTGTGCTGTGTGTCTGTCGTGTTTCTGGCGCAGTGATGTGATGTAGCAGAAAAACAGTTTGATGCTCTGAAGTGCAGAGAGACACGTGGAGGAAATGATTAAAATCTGTCACACTCTGGGCGTGTGTGTGTGTGTGTGTGTGTGTGTGTGTGTGTGTGTGTGTGTGTGTGTGTGTGTGTGTGTGTGTGTGTGTGTGTGTGTGTGTGAGAGACCCACACTCAGTCTGTTCTGCAGCCTCGTGTTGCAGCTGGATCTGAGTTTATTTCAACCCTCAAAAAGTGTCAGCCATGCGAAACGAGGCGACTTCAGACATTATTTGGAGATCTTGTGTCAGGTCACGTCCACAGTGTCACACATGCATAAAGACAGCGACACATGAAACCCTCAGCTTGGTCTCCGTTGCAAATGTGCACCTGTTGTCTTGTTTCTACTTTCTTTGTTGAGCTCAGAAACCCAAGACTTGAGATGAAGAAAAATGTTATAAATAATGGAATTTAAAAAAAAAGAAAAAAGATGATTATTAAAAAAAAGTGAAGTAAAATTATATAAATAAATGAGGTGATGATATTTCTGTTTACTTTAGAAGTTATTATACACTGTATGCTGTGATTCTGATCTGGGAAACATTAAAGACATTCATAGCCAGACTGCTGACTTTGTCTCTTCATTCAGTCACTTAACAGAAGTACAGTACAGTTAAAAAGTCTTTTATTTGCTCATTTGATGCAAAATGCTGTTTTCAAAAGCTTTCTGTTATTAAAGGGGGAAAAAAAAACTATCCAAACCTACCCAGCTCTGTGTGAAAGTCTGATTGTCCCTCAAGCTAAAAACTGCTTGTGCGACCCCTGGTAACAAGAGTTTGTGATAACTGGAATTGAGTCTTTCACATCCCTGTGGAGGAAATTTAACCCCGCTGTTCTTTACAGAATTGTTGAGGATAATCTCCAGCATCCCAGTAACTCTGGACTGGATAAGTGGAAGAGGATGGATGGTGGGCACATTGTGCACACACCTTAAAGTGTGAAGCCAGTCTCGTTAACTTTCATTTTCCAGGAAAGAGAAATGTGTTTTACTCCAGCTGTAACCTGAGGTGGGGCCACAAACACGATTTTTAGCTTCCTGAAGTGAATTGATCTCACGAGATTTCAAAATGCTCCAACAATTAAAACGAAAGCAAAAGCAAATCAAACGCTCCCTAAATCACTGCTTGGTCACTGCTTATCTTCACTACTGATCCAGTAAAGTAAACGAGCTCTCTCCTTATGGGAGGCGACTCAAAGCCCCATACTGATCCAAGCTAATGGGAAGAATACCAGTTACCAGCCAGGTACATTTATTTTGTGGGCACTGATTTTTTTTACTTAACTTTGCTTTTGTACACACTACAGTGAATTTTACTGCCAATCCCTGAAATCCTGTGCCAAACTAAACCACTGTTCATTAGAAATGTGAAATTAAAGTACTTTTATTGTTATTTAAATTGCTTCTACTAAACCATAAAGTGAAAGTGTATTCAACTCACTCTTTTACAGTTTCTGTGGCAGCTTTAATTGTTATTGTTTGTCTTCATTTCCCATGCAAAGGATATGAATAGTTTTAGGGGTTAAGACATTGAAAGGTTTAAGTGCTTTTGTTGACATTTTGTAGCTATGTAGAGTTTTTAGGCTCATTTTTATCAGAGGTATAATCAGGGTCAAAGAGGACCAGCAGCATCTAGCTGAGATGCTAGCAATACAGAAGATGAGCAGCATAAACAGAGTGTGTAATTAGCAGGTGTTGGGGTTTTTATTTATTCATTAATTTATTTTTTTGGGCGTTTTGGTATGTTTGTTTCATATCTGACAAATATTTAAACATTTACATTCAGTTATAATGTGTAATTATATGTCTGCTAATTCACAGCAGATAAAACAGAGGTCCTGCTGACTTGTTTACTGATGTTAGTCATTACAGTAGGAGCATCAAACCTCCCCTAACAGTCTCTGTGTTCTTGCTGATTAGCATCACATGTCAACATCACTGAAGTTTTCAATATTGTTTCTTGCAATTTTACTGAACAGTTGCAGTTTGGATTTGGAAATTAACAGTAGGCAGACATTTACCGCACTTTAGAGGCCTTCGGTGACCACTGCATTAAAAAAAACATACACACACACACACACACACACACACAAGGACTAACTTCTGTATCATATACATTACCAGTCAAAAGTATGGACACAAGAAGCTGTTCCTCAGTCTGGTGGTCCTGCTCTTGATGCTCCTCAGCCTCCTGCCTGAGGAGCATAGTGTGTGGGGTCCTTCAGGATGTAGGTGGCCCTTTTCGTGCATCTGGAGGTGTAAATGTCAATGGTGGTGGAGAAGCTGACACTCCCATTCATTTCCTCATTCATAAAGTGGCTGTCAGAGCGTCAGAGG
Source organism: Archocentrus centrarchus (assembly GCF_007364275.1). Taxonomy (NCBI): domain Eukaryota; kingdom Metazoa; phylum Chordata; class Actinopteri; order Cichliformes; family Cichlidae; genus Archocentrus; species Archocentrus centrarchus. The sequence goes on along the minus strand of NC_044363.1, from coordinate 641,357 downwards.
AGTGAATTCATCTGCAGACATTTATGTTCCTACAAGCACTGAAATCCCAGTTAGACATTAGTTTATTTTTGTGCGTAACATGAAGCTTTTACAGTCGTTCACTCGTCAACAGTCTGTAAGGACGGAGACAGCGATGATGTCACAGATTTATAATGAGGCAGCTGCAGGTGTCAGACAGTCAGTTCCTCTGAACCATTTACTGTAGTTACTGTAGCATCACTGTTACAGTACATCACACTGATCTGGATGAAGCTTTAGACACAGAACACTGATCAATGATCAATGATCGATCATTGGTCGTGTTGGAAAAGCTCACTGATTGAGAAACGTCTGGATCCTGGAGATGATGTGAATGTTTGAGTGAAGATGAAGCTGAAATGATTTGAAGACTTGAAAACTGAACTAAATGGATTTAAAGTGACTTAAATCAACATTTTGAAAGTTATGGTGTCTGAAATTCAGAGTATGACGACATATTTACCACTGAAAATCACCAAAATCAGTGATCATAGGCTCTATAACGGATCCGCAAATCATGTCCAAGTCCACCTGAACAGCAGGAGGATCCAAATGGATCAGAATCATGGATTGAGCCCGGATAAGGTCCAGATCCAGTTCAGGCTCCAGTCATTTCCCAGCTCATCCAGTCCGGATCCATTCATAATGGATTCATTTTCCTGACATGATCTGCATTCTATTTTAAAAATATCTCATCCTCCCAAAACTGGACTGAAATACTTTAAACCTTTAAAGCTAAGACATTCATTATGTTTGCCTTCATTGGTAAAACTTTACTTTCATTACTGGAAAGCTGCTCTGAATGTTTTCAGCTAAATATGAAACTTTGACTGGACTCTGACCTTTAACAGTAACTCAGTGAAACATCTCTGCTGTGTCTGTCAGAGAGCCGTCATCTATCAGTGAAGCTGATCTTAGATCAGATTGGAAATAGAAAACTGGAAACATTAAATCAGTTTTTCCTGTAAATCTCAGTACTCATTTTTATCCAGTAATGGCAGAAATAATGAAATTCTAAATTTATAAAATGAATAAAGTGAGGTTGCTATTCCATCAGTAGATTAACATTTTCACTGAATAATTATTTAAACAAATAAATGGCCATAAAGTGAGCTGTCATAAACTCTAGCAAAAACAGATTTTATTAAGTAATAATAGTAATAGTCAGCCCCCCCCCCCCCCCATGCGTCCATACCCTGCGGCCTAGTATCTGCTTTTCTGTCATTGTTCAAATAAATGTGGTGCCATTTTGTGCCATTGAGGTGGTACTGTGTGAATCTATGTAGAAATCTTTTTATCATATCTGATATTTGCACCATTTGCCTTCATTCGGGCAGAGGACGGACTGAAGATTTTTCTGGGTTTGCCTCAAAATAAAATATTATTTATTAAATTATTTATTAAAAAGTAGGTAAATTACTAAATTTACATTTTGAGGAAAAAAGCACCTCACCATTACCTGTGAAATTAAATTACAAAAATGTACCAGAAGATCCAGATAAGAAGAAAAAAAACCTCTTTTAAAAGAAAAGTGTCCGGGCAGATTTTGATGATTTTGCATCTGAACTCTTCATATGTTCCTATATTCATTTTTTAAGAATCAACAACAAAAACACCTTCTGAAAAGTAGACTGTGCATAGATAAGTTTCCCGTGCTCATTATTTCTATAATGAGGACAACTGCACACAATTGTGGTGTCTCCATAACAACCACTAACATAAGAAAGAAGAACATGTAAGTGCAAGACTTGCACATCGCATCATTAAAAATAGTTTAAATTTGAACGAAAAATTAATATACCAAATGATAATATATTAGGATACAATATTAATTTTACTTTATGAGAGCATCTGGCCCTCACACTGTCTGCTGAGAAAACTTCTGTCCCTTGGACAAATGTAGTTGATGACCTCTGCTCTAAATGGTTCAGAGAGAAAGTGCTGTGGTCAGATGAAACTAAAATTGAGCTCTTTGTCATCAAATCAACCCGCTGTGTTTGGAGGAAGAGAAATGCTGACCCTAAGAACATCATTTCCACAGTCAAGCACGGCGGTGGAAACGTTATGCTTTGAGGCTGTTTCTGTGTCTGCTAAGGGTACAGGACGACTTCACCGCACTGAGGGGAGAAAGGACAGGGTGTTGTTCTGTAAAATCTTGGACAGGAACCTCCTTCCCTCGGCCAGACCACTGTAGACGGGCCATGAAAATGACCTAAAACGCACCACCAAGGAAACAAAGGAGTGGCTAAAGAACTTTGACTGGGGCAATGCAGCCCATTGATTATTTTCTTTTCAGTCATTCTGTTGCAGGTTTGATGCTGTGCCTGGGACCATTGTCCTATTTCATGGTCCAGTTTGGGCCGGGCTTTAGCTGTGGGACAGATGGCCTCACATTTGACTCTAGAATAATTTGGTATAGAAAGGTGTTCATGGTTGACTCAGTGGCTGAGAGGTGTCCACATCATCTCCCCTCCACTGCCGTGCTGACAGTTGATATGAGGTGTTTGTGCTGTCATGCTGTGTTTGGTGGTCTCTGAATGTGGCGCTGTGCATTATGGACAAACATCTCCACTCTGGCCTCGTCTGTCCAAAGGACATTGTTCCAGAAATCTTTGTTAAAATGCACCTTTGCAAACCTAAGTCTTCTAAACAAGCCAATACGTCAGTCTTTTTCTATTTGTGCTGCCATGAAATTTAACATTTACCATGCTGACTGAGGCTCGTACAGTCTGAGATGCAGCTCTTGGGGGTTTTTGCAGTCACTCTGAGCATTGCACAGTCTGAGCGTAGGAATGAATTTGTTGGGACGTCCACTCCTGGGAAGACTGGCATTCCCACTTGTGAATAATCTTTCTCACTGTAGCGTGATGGACTGCAGACTGCAGAGCAGTAAATTTCCAAAAGGTCTACTTTTATAACGGGTGGCCACAATTTCTGGTGAGCAGTTAATCAACTGCATTTGATTAGCAGCTCCTGGCTGTCACTTTCCCACTTAATTGCCAATGAAACAACAAGGATATACTTATTATGACCCTGCATTTTAGCGTAGTTTAATAAATAATGACACAGTGTAATGTCATGCTGTTAATTTGAACTTGGATCTAAAGAAGTTTACAACCTCAAAAAGAGCAGAGGATTTTCTTAATAGTATGTATCTGCAGTATGTATATGTAGCATCAAGTGGCTACTTTTTCATGCTTGTTCAATGCACCGTGGATTTGATTCATATTTATATGGACACATGCTGTTTTAAAGAAGGTCTCAACTCTGCCTTACCTTCATACTGGACGAGTAATTGGATCAGTTAAATCTTTTTTCACAAAAATGTGGAAATACAAAAAGTTTTTAAATTTTAACAGTGTATCTTTGTGTGCAGTGGGCTTTATCTGTTATTTTCTTCTTAATTAACCATAAGCAGGTGTTGGTTGTAAAATCTAAGCCATCCCGCTGTAATTTCTTATGTGTTGTACCATATTTTTTACAGTGAAGTTCTGGCGACCACAGCTGCCAGTGTTTTACCATAAAGATCACGTTTGCAATGAGAGACTGTAATATATCACACAGTTGTATTGTGATTTTCATCGAGAAAGACTGTAATTAGGTTTACCCTTTGTTTTTTAATATTGTTTACTGTAAACAAGTTTATAGTACACGTGGTATTTTTAAAGCAAATGACTGTAAACAGGTTTACATTGTCACTGAATTTAAATTGTGAGGCTCTGGCAACAACAGCTGCCAGTATTTTACCATGAAACTGGAAACCTTTTACAGTATATATGAAAACATTCACACAGATACTTTGATTTTTATTTATTTTTTTATTAATTTAAATTTGGTCTCTGTCCTAACAATCATATTTATATACAACCAAACGTGAATCAGCACATATGTTTTAAATGGATGATTCTTCACTTTGTGACACAGTGTAACGCCACGATTGTGAGGAGTCATCCGTTTACATATTTGCTGAGTCTGAAATTTAATGCCGGTGAACTGATCAGTGGTGGGTTTAACGAGCCCCCCAACAATCAGAAGACCCCCGCTCTGAGCAAGCCCATGGCGACAGTGGGAAGGAAAAACTTAGGAAGAAACCTCCGGCAGGACCGGGGGGGGGGGGGGGGCATGATGGAAAAAAGGAATGATTTGTTACCGTACCACTGAGAGGTTCACTGACATATTTAATTGTGTATAAATGTGATATAAATCAGATTTTTTAGGACACTTTTCTGCTGAATAGCCGAAACAGCCAATTGCGCTTCTTCTTCTTCTTTTTGGGCGTCTCTTCCTCGATCGTAGGCTGTGCCTCAGGCTCATCCAGCTCTGTGATAAGGATGCTCTCTTTTTCTTGTTTTGTTGTTATAGACAAAGATTTTATAGTTTCTATCAGTGAGTCCCTGTTGTCATCCTTGCCTTGTTCGGTGTCTTGTTTTTCTTCGGCAGACTCCTGCAGAGACATGGAAATCTGCGGCACTAATTCCACCGGTCCTTCCTTTCCTGCAGAAAGAGCAAGGCATGGAGCAAGCTTGGTGCCTTGCTCTTTCTGCAGAGACTCCACAGTCTGAGGCAGTAATTCCTTCTCTGCATCTTCTTTTTCCAGTTGAATTGCCATGCTGCTCTTTTCTTCTTTGCCTTCCTTCGTTTTAAGGTGGGAAGCATGAAGGTCCTTATTGGTAGAGATCTGGGATTTCAGCTCATTAATTTCAGACTGGAATTGCTCTCTTTCCTGTCTGTGTTGAGCAGCCTGTTCCTCCAGTTGTCTCTGAGCTTGTAGCAGCTGCTGCTGGAGGTGTTGGATCTGCTCCTGTTGTTCACTACGCTGGACCTCAATGACTGTGTCACTCTTCTGTGGCTTGTTACCACGACCCTCTTCCAGCTGTTTTCTCAGATCATTAATTTTTACTGCTGCACTTGTTCAGCAGTAGTCATAATACTTGTGAAGCTGATCCAAACGAAACTGGCATTGTGCACCATTGGCAATGGAAGCTAGCCATTTCTGGCGAAGGTCCTGCACCTGCTCCTGAGATTCCTGCAGCTGCTGTCTCAGAGCTGCAATCTCCTCCCTTGCATTAAATGGGACTCTGCCCTGGTTGGGTCTAAAATTAGGATTAGGCCCGTGATGCTGCGTCCCTCCATTAGGCCTTGGATTTTGCCCTCTAGGGTTTGCATATCCATTTTCATGCTTCTGCATGTTTCTTGTCTTGGGTGTGACAACCTTTTGATTCTGTGCCTCTGCCATAGTAGATGCTTCAGAGTTTTGTCTTCTGGAGTCTGCGTCTACGTTTTTAAGTGTCTGCCTTGCTTTGGGAGTGACAACTCTCTGTTTCTGCTGTTGGAGATTCACTAAATCTGGCTGAATGTTGAGCCTACTTTTAGCCTCTTAGATCAAAACTGTGATGACATTATCTCTTTATATGTCTTTAATGTGCACTAGAATGAATCTCTTGGATTTGATTCTTTATTCCTTTTAAAATAAAACTCCCACAGGCCTTCTGTAAGGAAGGGCTTTTATTTTGTAGTATATGCTGAATTGCCACTATAAAAACCACTCTGCCAGAATTATAGTAAAAAAGACAAACTCAAACCACAAATGCAGTTTGATTGCTGAAACTAAGAAACAACAGACAGACTGATATTGATAGAGGCTGACTGACTCTTAATGTCATATCCAGTGCAGCACAGAATAGAATAGAATAGAATTTGTTATTATACAGAATGTACAGTGAGATTCTAAGGTGGCACAATCACATAGAGATAGCATAGCATATTAATATTCAAACAAATAGCCAAAGTATGCAAAATAAATATCACGGGTGAGTTTGTGATACCAAAGCACTGTCGAGAGGTCCAGTTCAGTGACACAGACACAAGGAAGCTGCAACCACGTATATGTCAGCTCCCACCTGTCATCTATAGCAGCATTGCCATGCTTTACTATGCAGAACTTTGAGCCTTAATACATTTTCAGTGTAACTGCAATGCGCTACAGGAAGATATGGGGGAAGTTTTAATGTATTAATGTAAGTTTTTTTATGGACGTTGAGAGACATTTTCTATGTGTGGATTTTCTATATTTAAGGATATTTTGTTTAACCCTTACTGATGATGTTATTGGATGCTACAGATTTTTGCAACCATGTAACTTTTATAAAGTTGGACTTGTTGTTGGCTGTCTCAGAGTAACTTTATTTAGAATGTCATGGGATATTATAACTGATCACTGTTATACAAAAATATCAAAAAATATGAACCCTGTAGGACACACTGTGAACACACTGTGCACTGCCCCTAGTGAACATTTAGAAAGAAAAGTGTTCATGCTGTTCAGGTTACTTTTCCATTCAAATGGATGCTCGTTCTCTCTCTGTCTGTCTGTCTCTCTCTGATTTAGATCTCAGTTGTGTTCAAATCTGTAAACAGGTCTTATTGAGTCTTATCCCAAACACACTGCCAACACAGTAAAAGCAGACCTGCATAGATAAACATGACTATTCTGCACTGAACCCTGTCAGTCAGTAAACCCTGTTTACTGACTTTGTAGCTGCAGCTCAACATCAGAATCAAACAGAAAATCAAGAGAGCTGAGCAGCAGTCACCGAAATCAGTGTTAATCAACCGAGTCCACGTTTACTGAGTCCAGAGGTCCCTCTAAGCCAGATGCTGACTGGCTTAGACAGCAGCTGGACATGATTCATTGTCATATAGGGATGAGCTGACGAAATGAAGCTCACAGCTGAGCAGGGAAGAGCTGTGAGGAATGAATACTGTTCACACAAACTATAAATGAAACGTGTTATTATATTATTATTCATTACAAACAGCAGAAATCTTGTGCTGTTGTTGCAGTCAAACTAAAAACACAAACTACATTTCTTTCAGGGAATACATGCTCCATGGTGACCCTCCTGCTTCATAACTAACAAATCTATAATCATTTAAAGGCCATTGGATGAAGCCACCTCTGTTTATTTCAGCATGAGTACCTGCACATCCAGACCCTTCAGTGCTGAGCCCTGTTCAAAGTTTAGACTCTGCTGCACTGGTGTCAACCCGGCCTCGTGACCACTAGATGGTAGCAAAGTCACAGATCACAGCTTTTGTATTCCATCAGGTTTTGTTACAGCACATCTTATCCCATAAAATATGGCTCATGTTAAAAATTAAAGCTGAAGCTAAATTTTACAATTATAGCAAAATGTTTGTTTTAAAGTTACAAAAGCTTCTTGGATGGTACAATATGTCATGTCAATGTTCTGATCACTTTTTAGAATTAATCACCAGTTATTTAGTTTTAACAAGGTGCCATCTTTTTGCATTTGATCATTCAACAATATAAAAACCTCAGAATGATTAATTGTGCTCAAAAATTTAACCCAAAAATGAATGACTTACAAAAGGAGTATTGTTTTCATTTGCGACTAAGAGAATATATTATGAAAATTAATGAGTTTTTAGTAAGAGCTTCTTAAAGGTGATAAATGACCAACTGATACAGTTCTGCAGGAAATAAAATAAAATGCAGGAAGTACATTTTTCTGAAAAACTTTGGCTATAACTAGAGAAGGACCATAGATCCATAGTGTTAAAGCTAGACCCATCAAACTTCACACACTTGATCACTGTTCACTATAACAGCACTTCAAAATCAATAAATGGTGGCACTGCTGCAGATCTGGAGATTGTTTTGCCAGGTGCATAGATAATCTAAATGGCCTATCATTTTCCAAACCATGGATTCTTCAGTCAGATTCTAGGTAATCAGGGGTAAAGGTACTTCAGTGCTCAGGCCTCCCAAAAAGTGTGTGTTGCCCCTCTGCATGGACGGGGTTAATCTGAAAATGAGGCGCAATAATTTCTTTTGCAATCACCTAACACCATGATCATGTAATATAATCAGATTTAGAGACGGTGATTTTCCAAGTTGTGCTGATTTCATGCTGTTCTTATCTGGAGCTACTCTTAACATTTTAGCCAGATCAAATTGTTGATAATTTGACACAATCCCAGGTTTTACACTTCTTTAAAGAAGCTGAAGTCAAACCCACTCACTAGGAGGTTTATTCAGACTGAATGAATGAAATTAAATGAAATATAAATTCAGTTTATAATTTGAGGTAAAGAGCAAGAGAGAGAGAACCCCAATAATCAAACAACCCCCTATGAGCCATCACTTGGCATCATTGGGAAAGAAAAACTCCCTTTTAAGAGGAAGAAACCTCAAACAGAACCGGGCTTAGGGAGGGGCAGCCATCCACCACAGCTGGTTGGGGAATGAATGGAAAGAGGAGAATAAAGAGAAGAGCAGTAAGATACAAGGACTGAAACTATGGAAGAGAGAAAACCAGAGTTAATGAAATGCAGCAGGGGCATTAAGCTCAAAGGTTGTGAAAAAAGTTAATTAAGAAGGTCTGTTTATTGCATCATGGGAAGTTCTCCACAGCAGCCTGAGCCTATAGCAGCTGAGGGTCAGTTCTGGATCATGTGGTCCAGAAGAGACTGATGATAAGAACATTTAAAAAACAGAAAATTGTGAGATGATCATGATCCCTTCACATATTCTGACTGATCACTCTTAGCATCAGTGTGTGTGTAATTTGTTGTCACCCATATTAAGTCCTGAATTATGCTTCTGCGTCAGGTCTTTGCGGGACCTACGTATGTAGCCAGAAATTCCCTCTGAGCTCTACGGAAGCCTTAAGCTTAATCTTAAAAATAGAGAGGGTGTCTTTTCTTGAGATGCTTGAGAGGTCTATGTGCAGCATTCACTTTAAATCTCAGTTTTCTGGCGCCTGGGTGGCTTAGTGGTGAAGCCAGCGACCACATACATATGCTGTGTTGCGGTGCGGGCGGCATGGTTTCGGTCCCGGCCTGTCGCCAATTTGCCCGCGTGTCTTCCCCTGTATCTTTCCCCCATTTCCTGTCTCTCCACTGCTAACAAAAGCCGCTGTGGCCAAAAAATCTCAATTTTCTTCTGTAAAAGAAGGTACTGGCCAGAACTTGGATCTTGGTTTTGTGCAAAATAAATTAAAGAAATATTCTTCACTCTTAACCTCTCTTTTGCCTCTTTGGCTGATTGACCAGTGTTTAATAGTGTAGATGTACAGGGGTTGGACAATAAAACTGAAACACCTGTCATTTTAGTGTGGGAGGTTTCATGGCTAAATTGGACCAGCTTGGTGGCCAATCTTCATCAACTGCACATTCCACCAGTAAGAGCAGAGTGTGAAGGTCCAATTAACAGGGTAAGAGCACAGTTTTGCTCAAAATATTGCAATGCACACAACATTATGGGTGACATACCAGAGTTCAAAAGGGAACAGATTGTTGGTGCACGTCTTGCTGGCGCATCTGTGACCAAGCCAGCAAGTCTCTGTGATGTATCAAGAGCCACGGTATCCAGGGTAATGTCAGCATACCACCAAGAAGGACGAACCACATCCAACAGGATTAACTGTGGACGCAAAAGGAAGCTGTCTGAAAGGGATGTTGTGGTCTAAAACCAGGTGTTTCAGTTTTATTGTCCAACCCCTGTATGTGTATACACAAATATGAAGCTTCATGGTCATAAATCTGGGGCTAAATATAGTTTATTCATACTTCACACATTAAAACTGAAGCAACTTAAAACAACACTTCATGCATATTATTGAGGTTATCTTGAGATCCTTTGTCATGCCACACTCTACAGACACAAAGACAGTGATACATACATATCACCAAGGTTATAATCCCTTTTAACATTAAATTCGTAAAAATAAAGAAAATGCTATTTTCATTTTCATTAAACTTTCATGCTGGATTGGGCAAATATGACAGGTTGTACAACAAAACCAAAAATTTCTGTAGATATCCAAATAGAACAAAATTATGGAATTACTAGAATTGACTAGAATTACTCTACTTATAACTGAATAATATATAATAACTAAAATAATTTAGTTTATTATGTGCATATTTTTCAAGACCTGGGTCATTCTATCTCAAAACATCAAATTAGAAACAGCTGAGCAGAAGGCTCACACTGATCTGGGATAGTATGACCCAAAAGAATTAAAATGTGTACACAGATGATGTCTTAAAACATTGAATCTGTAAATATTTGAAACTAGATTTCTCACAGAAACACATTTTCTACTAAGTCTGAGAGTCAATAACAAAAATATGAATATCTGACAAGAAACAAAGGGAAACAAAAAAATCACATATATCAAATAATAATAATAAACATAATCACTTGTGACTGCTTAAATTGCTTTAGGGTTACATTGCACCTACATACACCTACAGAAAAAAATAAAAATAAACAAATCCACCAAAGACAGGAACACACAAATAGAAAACGAGATTTTTTTTTTTAAGGTCTGGTAATTTTTCATTATATTTGTTATATTACTCAGGTAAAAGTGAGCAGTATTTTTTTAATTTGAGCCACATTAGTTAATGTTACATGTGTAGTAACAGTAACTTAATTTAGTCTCATAAAATATTGAGAAGCTTTGTTTAATACCGCAAAAACAATATCTGTCGTATGTTCTTCTGTACACCAAAAGGAAAACAAAAAAGACAAAACGAGGAATTCCAATTGTTACTTGATGTTAAATGATTGATACTTTTTTCTGCCTGTGCTTTTGTGATTTGTTTCCAAGCTGGAGTAATATCAGCAGGTTGCACGTAATAGTTGTTGCCAAAATCACTGTTGTTATTTCCAGTAGTCTGATGCCCATCTGGAGGGATTTTCCAGTCTGGGGAAATTAACTTGTAAGTCTTGATAGGATCCCATTCATTGTTTGTGTCACTGCAATGAAAACAGTTTATCAACAACGTCTTTGTAAATCTCTTTTCACTCTTTACTGTTTTGCCTTGGTTATTGCATCATTTATGCTGCTGATACATGACTGGAGATGTCGGTTTTCAAAAATAAATACTGTCAACATAGTTGAAAAGTGCTCCATTTCTCCTCGTGATGCTCATATGATAGTTTTCAAAATCATTAATTTAAAAAAAATCCAGTAAAACTGAATACTGGAAGGACATCTGTGTGGTGAACTGCACGTCAGCATTTGATCACTGATATCTTGTCCCAGGAAATGATTGACGAAATCTTCAACAGCAGGCTTCAAGCACTGATTGGTGAATTATTTTGCCTTCTTCTGACCCTGGTCTTGTTCATGGAACACATCTATGAAGTCACCGCAAAACCTTTCCTTGTTTTTCATCAGGGATCATTTTCTTGGATGAAATCTTCGAACATTTTCTGAAACTCTTTGGCTACAAATCCACAGATGTGCTGTTTTAGAGAAACTTAAAACTTGATTATCTTAACATTTTAATTGTTTTGTAGCTTCTCATCAATGATGTATAGGATCAAAGTAATTGTTTTTTTCTTTTCTTTTCACTTTTTCATTTACAAACTGAGTGTAGGCACCTATGGTGCTGTCATCTGGTTTTTGTACAGCCATTATGTAATCTTGAATATTGAATAACAAGCTCATTGTATGTTTAAATCTCTTGTAGAATTCTTCATCTATATATTTGAAAGTGTCTTTTCCACAATATTGCAGACTGTTTTGACTTAATAGTTGACATGCATGACTCCTTCTGTGTGACAGACTTGTTCTCAGGCACTGAGAGATGCTGGTGAACACATTTGTGGTAGGAGGAATAACTTATCTTAGTTTCTGCAAAATAACTCTTTGAGACTTTTTTCTGCCTGCTGTTGTGTGATTTTTCCCCAAGACTCAGGAATAACGCAGGTTTTGCATTAAATTCTTCAGCAAAGCGACTGTTGTACTTTGTCATTATATATTTCCAGTAGTCTGATGCCTGAAGGCTGGCATCTGGAGAGATTTTCCAGTCTTTGAAAATGGTTTTATAATTCTTGTAAGAGTGCCATTTATTTTCTGTATGACTGCAACAGAAACTGTCGTTACTGGTCACAGAGGACGAGCATATGTCAATGACAAGTTCCTTTGTTTTGTCCATACTGTATTCACCCAGACCCTGTGGCCTATGCAGTGAAGTCCAGTGCTCAGTATGGGCTCCTCCTCCTGCATCACAGGGAGTTTTGCAGAATGGACACTGTTGGCCACAACCAATCAATCTGTTGAAAAGCTCATTCTGGGGCTGCACATGGAGACGTTGTAGTTTTATTTCAAAGTTCAGTTTTTGAAACTCTTTTCTAAGGTATTGTGCCATGTCCTTTACACACTCTGTGAGCCAGTGAGCAAACTGTTCCTTGTCAGCGTTGTTCAGGATCATGAATCTTTCCTTGTTTTTCATCAGACATCTGTAGGGATCATTTGCTTGGATGAAATCTTCGTGCATTTTCTGAAACTCTCTGGCTGCAAATCCACAGATGTGCTGTTTTAGAGAAACTTCAAACTCTGTGTCTGTCTGGACATTTTGATTGCTTTGCAGCTTCCAATCAATGATGTGTAGGATCTCCTGGATGTAAGTGTCACAGTAATTCCTTTTTCTTTTCACTTTTTCACTCACAAACTGTTTGCAAGCCTCTATGATCCTGTCAGCCAGTTTTTGTAAAGCCATAATGTGATCTTCAATGTTGAGCATCTTGCATAGTTTGTGTGCAAGTTTGTAGAATCCTTCAGCTGGAATTTTGAAAGGGACATTTCCACAATCTTGCAGACGTTTTTGACTTAACAGTTCACATGCGTGACTCCCCCTGAGTGACAGATTTATTCTCAAGCGTTGAAATACACTGGTGAAGACATCTGTTGTCTTTTGTTTAGAAAAAGAAAGTTTCTCCAATGTTTCACTCCACATCTTGTGAAATTCATTTTCTAGTTCTGTGTCTCCCATCTGGACATTCTTTTTTCGACATTCTTCAATTAACGTATGGACTGCCTTTTCAATCTCTTTTGTGTGATTCTCTTTGATTCTATCAAGTTCTGTCATCCCTTCTCTGATTTCTGCTGCTGCTGTGAGCTGATTATAAACAGATCTCTCCATTTCTTTTCGAAGGCTTTTTGCACTGTTTGAGAATTCTTCTTTGTAACCTTCAACCAAATACACATGACCCTCTGTTTGCTTGAAATACTGTGTCAGATTTTCTAGAAGCTTTGTCTCCCATGTAGACAGCTTTATGGCAGCTTCACTTTTCAAACAGGTGAGAAATTCTCTCACGTTAGAAGATTCAGATTTTGCTGCAACTGTACCAAAATTGGAAATTCTTGTTTCTGCATTTGTTACCCAGGTGTGCATTTCTTTTTTGAATTCCCACTCCCATTTGTTGAATTCCGTGCAGAGCCTCATGTATGCATCAGCTACTAGACTGTTTCTGAAGCTGAAGATGAAGTTTTCGTGCTTTACTGCATTCCACAGACTCTTCATCCACTCTTTAAACTCCAAGATCTCATTAGCAGATGACTCACAGTTTTTCAGTAGTTGGATGATGTTTTTCTTGAGCTCATATACAGCCTCACTGTATCCTGCATTGACTGGTGCCATTGGCGGGTTTCCATTCCAGAGTCCAGGAATGTACCAGTTCCCAGTGTCTGGACTGTACTCCATCACATCAGTGAAGCTCTTGTTCTCTTCTTTCTTTTCCATTTTGGCTGCTGCCTGGGTCATCTCATTTAACTGTTCCAGGAGCAGTTTCCTGTCTCGTGAGTTCTTCTCATGGGCTGAAACATCTGACACATTCTGGTGAACAAACAGACATTTAGGTTTTTTTCCCACTTCCTTCATCCTGAGAAAAGCATGCACAACTATTTGTAGGATGTCCTTCATTTCAGTTGAATTCTCCATTGCAATGTTGACAATGGTGACATCACTCAGACCCACAACAAGTGTAGCGAGCTCATTGTCATGTTCATAGCTGTTGTCCAGTTGTGCAAGTTCTGGTGACTTTAAGCCCTCGGTGTCAATGATCACCATGAAGTCACAGTTTAGGACTTTTTTTATGTCTTCATTGATTTTGATGAGCAACATGAAGGCACCTCGAGTACATCGACCACTGCTGACTGCAAACTGCACTCCAAACATGGTGTTAAGGAGAGTGGACTTTCCTGTGCTCTGAACTCCAAGAACTGTGACCACCAGTATCTTTCTGTTTGGAGACACCAAGTCACTGAGCTGAGAGAGAACATCACTCACCCATCTGAGTGGGATGTTGGATGTATCTCCATCTACAAGCTCAATGGGAAATCCGTCGAGCAACAACTCTGCACACAGTTTGGGCAGATGCTGCAACTGTTGACGTGATGGGTCTGTTTGTGGAAGGGACAGTGAGGCTTCATAGATCTGACCCATTTCACGGAAGAAGTGTTCAGTCCCCAGAGAGCTGTTGGAAAGTTGTTTGTCAATTTCTTTGATCTCCTCTTTGTTCTCAGAGTTCTTGCATTTTTCGTTATATTTCACCCTGAGTTCAGACAGTTTTATGCGAGACAGGTTATCGAGGTTCATTCGCATCCATTTCAGGAAATATAACCTCTCTGTTCCCGAGCTTGATATGGCATTGATGAAGCATGCCATAGCTGGTGACACGTCATAAGAGTTTTGCTTTTTACGCAGTTCTTCTTTTCTTTTCTGAAGGTCACTTTTGTACATTTCTACATTTTCAGACCCAACATCTCGAAGTCGAAATTCTTCCTTCTCTAATGAGGCCAGATTTTTCCAAATTTCACCTTGCCGGGGAAGCTGATCTTCTTTGTATTTAAGGATGTCTTGAATTTCTGCAGTGATGGCTTCTGCATTTTTCTTTGCAGTCTGGCACTCTGGAGAGTCTTCATCAACCAGGATTCGCAGTTTATGGGCAATGTCCACCATCTGCTCTATTTTCATCTTCATCTTTGAGTTCTCAACTACATCTCTGACTGTTTCCCTCAATCTTTTCACAAAGTCTGCAGCTTTTCTCTGTTTTGTCTTAATAATGACGTTGTTGTTAGTCGAGTTCAACTTGGTTGCTACTTTTTTCAAAGTATCTAAACTGAAGCTCTTGTTCTCATAGTTACCGACCAAGAAGATCTGTGCCTTGTGGTGTTGGTTGGTAAGTAGACCGTAGTCAGAGTCCAGATGGTCAAAAAACACAAAAACTGCTGCAGATGTCTGACACAAAAAGGAGTATTGTGTTTCAAAGGAAGCAATGTCCCCACGAAGGTTAGCTACAGCCACTGGCTGACTGAAAATATCAATGTTTGTGTTTCCACCAGGAAGATACCAAGAAATTTCAGTCAGTCCGTTAGATATTCTTCTTGAACTGTCACCACATTTCATATCGCGATGCACAAAGGTGTCATGGTACTGCTGAGAACTGCTCAGAAGCTTATTAAGAATCTCTGACTTTGATAAGGAGCACTCACCCAACCTCACAAAGGAGATCATTGGAAGTTCAGAGAGAACAATTCTGTCCTCAATGAAGCCCTTGGATTCTGACAGAGAGTGAGGTCTGTACTTTTTAACAATGTCTCTCATGGCCCACAGCATGAGTGTGCACTGTTTTGTGTCACAATTGGGAAGCAGCAGAGGAACAGAGAACTGACACATGGACATTTTTAGTGCCATTTCCTGCTGCACAAAACCATCAGAACACAGAAAGAGAGCAGTGACTATGTCAAGAGGGTTTGGCGTGTTATCTATGTTTTGACTTTCAAGCATATAATCAAGATCTAAGTCTGTACTCCCTGATTTATCATTACAGTTTGACTCACAATCTGATGTATTTGTCACATTTCTTGCTGTCACATTAACCATCATTAATTTCTTCAAATAATACGACGGAAGATCTGAATTACTCTTGGCAGTCTCATCTGAAATTGTCTCCTTATCAATCTCAAGTATTCTGCTGAGTGATAGCTTGTCTTTGTAGAACTGCTCTAAGCCGAGATCCTCCATTAAGCTCTCCAGGTGTGACTCTGTGGATATAAAGATTGTTATTTCTAACCAATCAGTTATGTTAATATTCTAAAACACAGAGTCAACATTAATGATCTTATTCACACAAGAATCTAAATGCTGTCTTGATTTGATCCTTTTTGGGCCCTTGTGACCATATACCTTATGCACAGTATGCAAGAATTTTTCTACCACAGCTTTTCAAAGTATCTACCGCTTGTGGTTTAAAAGCCAAATACCGCCCTTTGTCAATGTCAGACAGTGCAAAAGCAAGTAGAATTTTCTGGAAGCAAGTAGAATTTATATAGTTAGCCCAAGGGAGCCACAAGCTAGCATGCTCCAAGCTAGCATACCAATACTATTGTTGGTCCTAAGCCTTGGATACAGTGGGGCAAAAAAGTATTTAGTCAGCCACTGGTTGTGAAAGTTCTCGTACATAGAAAGATGAGAGAGGATGAGAGAGATTTCTGACTCTCACAGACCTGTAACTTCTTCTTTAAGAAACTCTTCTGTCCTCCGTTCGTTACCTGTATATGGCACCTGTTTGACCTCGTCATCTGTATAAAAGACACCTGTCCACAGCCTCAAACAGTCAGATCCCAAACTCAACCATGGCCAAGGCCAAAGAGCCACCGAAGGACACCAGGAAGGAACTGTGGGAGTAATTGTAGTGAAATGGAAGACATACAAGACCATTGATAATCTCCCTCGATCTGGGGCCCAGGCAAGATCTCATCCCGTGGGGTCAAAATGATTATGAGAACGGTGAGCAAAGATCCCAGAACTACATGGAGGGACCTGCAGAGAACTGGGACCAAAGTAACAAAGACTACCATCAGTAACACACTACGCAGAGAAGGACTCAAATCCTACAGTGCCAGGCATGTCCCGCTGCTTAAGCCAGTACATGTCCAGGCTCATCTGAAGTTTGCCAGAGAGCATATGGATGATTCAGAAGACGACTGGGAGAATATCATGTGGTCAGATGAAGCCAAAATAGAACTTTTTGGTAAAAAGGAAGAAGGAGAGGAAGAAGAATAGTGAGTTGCATCCCAAGAACACCATACCTATTGTGAAGCATGGGGGTGGAAACATCATGCTTTAGGGCTGTTTTTCTGCAAAGGGGCTGTGACAGGACGACTGATCCGTATTATGGGAAGAATGAACGGGGCCATGTATCATGAGATTTTAAGCTAAAACCTCCTTCCATCAGTGAGAGCATTGAAGATGGGACATGGCTGGGTCTTCCAGCATGACAATGATCCCAAACACACCGCTCAGATAATGAAGGAGTGGCTCCGTAAGAAGTATTTCAAGGTCCTGGAGTGGCCTAGCCAGTCTCCAGACCTCAACCCCATAGAAAACTTGTAGAGGGAGTCGAAAGTCCGTGTTGCCCAGTGATAGCCCCAAAACATCCCTGCTCTAGAGGAGATCTGCATGGAGGAATGAGCCAAAATACCAGCTACAGTGTCTGCAAACCTGATGAAGACTTACAGGATGCATTTGACCTCTGTCGTTGCCAACAAAGGTTATGTTACGAAGTATTAAGTTGAACTTTTGTTATTGACCAAATACATATTTTCCACCATGATTTACAAATAAATTCTTTAAAAATCCTACAATGTGATTTCCTGGATTTTTTTTTTTCTAATTTTGCCTCTCATTGTTGAAGTGCACCTATAATGGAAATTATAGACTTCTCTCATCTTTCTATGTAGGAGAACTTGCACAATCAGTGGCTGACTACATACTTTTTTTGCCCCACTGTAAAGGATGGGGAGTGGGGGGTGAGGCATCATGAAAAGGGTATCTGATCTAAAATCTGTGCCTCATTAAACGTGGAAGTATTTTTTTTCTACAGATTTTTGCCTAAATGTAGTCCATGCATCTGTAATTTCTCCTACTTTTTTACAAGTATGTATTTGTGTATCTTTTACTTACTTGTCTGTATAGCTTTGATAGCACCCTGGCTTTTGCTTTTTTCATTCACTTCTTCAGGATTCTGGGAGTTCTCTTCCTCTGATTTCAGTGTGCTGGGCCCTGAGCTGTATGTGTTGGTTGTCTGTGATATAGTTTCTCCCTCCCTGCAACTGGTCACAATGTAGCGCTCCACTTCACCAGCAGGAGTGTCCAAATGCTGAGATACTAACTCACTGCTAATATTAAGCAATGTTGTTGTCACATGACAACAAGGGACTGAGGGAATAATAATAGTAATATGGATAATGTTAATCATTTTTTGTACTTCCAGACATTGCATCATATTGTGTCTTTGTGCTGTACAGGGTTATTATAGTTAACGAAAACGAACGAAATAACAAAAAGTGAAATTGGAAAAACATTGTCGTTAACTGAAATAAATAAAAACTATAATTAAAAGGAAAAAACGATAACTAATTAAAACTGAATTGTGAGTTTACAAAACGAACTAAAACTAACTGAAATTATCGATAAACTGACTTTCATTTACTTGTTTTTTTTTTTAAGCCTTGTGGATTGATATGAAATCATTTTTTCCGCTTTTCGAGTTTAAGCTGGGAGCGCCACAGGACAACTGTGTGAGTGCGTGCGCATGTGCTGGTCCGCAAAGTAATGGCTGCGGTCTGCAGAGAAAGCGGCAGAGTCCCGTATGGAGGTTCTTTGAGTACAAACACCTGCACACGACCACAAGGTAATTAACACACACAATCCAGCTACACAAGCATAAATGCGGACATGAGGTTGGACACTTCTGTAAGTTGTGTACAGAGGCCGCAAAGACCCTGCAGGTTTAATTAGCAGCATCTAACCAAGCTAGCTCCAAAACAGAAGCAGCTTCAGGTGGTGAGAACATCAGGATGCAGCTGGATTTGAGCTTTGACTCCTTCAAAGAGTTTGTTTTTGTCAAACACCACATGTAGGTGTTATTAATCTGCTGCACTGATGCTGAACTTTATTGTGGAGTTTATTGTAGAATTTATTGAGTTTGGGAGTTCACGTTTTTCTTTGTTTCTCCCTGTTGATGTTCATGTGTGTCCTTAATATTACACAAATTTAGCATGTCTTGTGAACAGCTGGTTGTTGAATATATTTCTTTAAATGGTATCTTTTTGTCATTACACAATAGTCACTTTTGCGCCTTGAATCTTGCACCTGATTAGGTATGAAACTACTAAAACTAATACTGAAACTAACTGAAACTAACTAAAACTATGCATGAAACCAAAAATAAAAACTAATAAAAATGAGAAAAACCACTCTGAAAACTAATTAAAACTAACTGAATTAGAGAAAAAAAAGTAAAAACTAACTAAAACTAAACTATAATGTAAAATCCAAAACTATTATAACCCTGGTGCTGTACAAAGGAATAGCATAAAGCTGACCTTTACCTCCTGTAGAAATCTGTTGACAGCCATCCCTGCAGGTAGGCCATGGTGTTGTTGGAGGATCATTTAATTCTTCACAGTATAGCTCAACAAATGAGTCTTCATCATTGATTTGCTTTTGACAAATGACAACACAGACATACACAAATATATTATTACACATTATCTTATGAGGATAGTATTTCTATTTCATATATTTTACCTCCATTGTTGTTGCAGAGTATGTCTGTTGCTCCAGGGTATTCATAAAGCTTCTCCCTGATGACAGTAATGAGATGCAAGTATTTAATTTCTATTTATTATTTTTATTTATTCCCCAAAGACTATTTCATAGCTCACATTTTGACAAAGACTCCCAACACCTGCCTCTATGGCACATAAAATATTTGAATACTGACATGATAAACACAAGCATTAAAAAGCAAATTACAATACTGACTGAGTATGATTTTGGTGTTCTTTGCAGCTTTGTGACATAATACATATGGTCCTGCAAAGCAGTAGTTTTGTAGTAATACATGAATTTGTGTGAAGTATTTAGACCCTTTTATTATACAGTGTGAGTTTAATGCAATTTCTGATGAATACAGTGTAACAATGCAGTTATCAAAATACAATTACAATTAACACAGTGTTGGGGCTGTTACTCAAAAAAAGTAATGTATTACGTATTAATCCTTAATTATTTAAAATAGTGCATAGTGTACTCCCTGGAGAAAATAATTTGTTACACTACTACATAATTTTTGCATTACTCCATAACATAGCCTGAAATACAAGATCACATTTTGAATGCAGGGCTGGACTCAGCATACCCTCAACTTGAACTTCACTCTGGGTTCTTTGTGAGTTTTGTGTTAGCATTCAGATGCCCACAAAACGCAGTTGTTGTGTGTATAGAGTTATCTCTGTCCTGGGTGTGTTTTGCACACATTGCTCTTGTCTTACGCTTGTGTGCAATAAAAATAAAACTAATGTCCATATTTCCACTCATCAAAAACACTCCAACATTTTCTTCCTCCCTGTACAGGAACTGAAATCAGTTGACTGTATGGAGGACCAGGTGAGTCATGGATAATAATTAATTGCACATTTAAAAAATGTGGATTAGTTAATTCCTTTGCTAATTCCTTTATCATTTTTTTTTCTATTTATTTAGACATTAATAAAGTAAATCACTATTTGATATTTTAATACACAATAAAAAGAAGAATTATAAAGGATTAACTATTACTCAGTTGATGAATAGTACAAATGGAAAAGGTATCTACTGAGAAAAATCATTAACCAGTTAAAAAAAGCTCTTTTAAAAACATTTCTAAATTAAAATTTTCAAAAATATTTTTGAAAATGCTATTTAAAAATGCAGTGTGGTGTCTGTACTGCTCTGTTAAACTCTTTGTATATGCACATATGTTCTCTTTCCTTAAGGCCTTCATTGATTTGTAACCTGAGCTTGAACATAAAGGTTTGGCCTCAGGAATGCAGAGGGGGCCTCTTTTAGCTCTCTGGCCTTCCATATAAGGTATTGACCATATGTCCACATATAGGTTGTAGGTTGAAGCTGTTTTTATATCCATATATGGAAAGTTAGGAATGTGGTGGGTTTCACCAAATATATAACCTTTGTTCTTCCCTTGCTGAGTCGAGCTAGGGCGATTGGCAACTTACCCTCTCCCAGGTAGCAAGAAGAAGCGCCTGTTTTGATATTGTCTTTTTTGTAATAAACTTTGTATATGCATTAAGACTTTGTCAGCGAGGATTTTTTCCCAAGACTAAACACACCACTCAAGAGACGGCAGTAGAAATGTTAAATGAGGAATACAATCTTTTTTCCAGATATTTAAAATAGCGATTCACTTCCTCTTTTTTTATTTCCATTTTTCACTGTATTTCCTTTTCCTGTTCATAATAGGATTTGCTTGGTCATTTAAAATTTCTTTTTAGCCTTTAAAGTTAAAGTGGCTATGTCCAAATTCAGGGACTGCATCCTTTGAAGGCCGCATTTGTAGGCCGATTAAGTCACAGCGAGGTGACGAAGGCTGTCCAATTTTGAAGACTCCTCCAAATGCGGTCAACAATTGTCCCCTTCTTTTCCCAAGATTTGAAGGATGGGTTGAGGCTCACTATACCCAATGAGAACGCCTGACTCCCAGCACATCCTTTTCAAACCCCTACTGGCTTTTGCCACTGGAGTGGAAGTTAAACACAGATATCATTCACTCCAATCATCTCTAACAGTTGGTGTTTGGTTTATTTCAGTGTTTCATTTGTTCTGGAGAAAATTGGTTTGGTTGGGATTAAAGTTAGGCTTCATGACTGGATAGTTTTATTTAAGTTTAATGTCTTACTGAAGCATTGTCAATATATTTGGAAAGGAATTATTCACTCATCTTTATTCACTGATTAAGAAATGCGATATAGTTGTTTTAGCAGCTTATTTTGAATTAAAGCTGACATTAAATAGACTGACTGAGACGTAGACTGAGTCCTTCAAAGGTGCTGCCCCTGAATTGGGACAAAGCTAGTGCAGATCAGAGTGCCGTCATTGCAAATTCAAAATTATAGTGAGAGCAGATTCCACTACAAGCCTGCATGGACATACTGTGTCCATCCCTTGGTGCAGTTGGAGGAGAGAGGGCAAGCTAGGTCTCCATCTTCTGACCCTGGTGAGTCTGGTCCCGAACCAACAACTGTTGCGGCATCCACTGCCGTCCCCCAAACTGCAACTATAGCCTGTCCTACTGGAACACAAAGCAAAATAAGTCAGTGTGTTTGTTTGACCTGTGATCCATTAAAAGTTTATTTATTAAAATGAGAGTTGGTAACACTGATGTCAGTAACATGTTACTCTAATCCACATGTCAAACTCAAGGCCCACGATATAATTGCATATGGCTATTAATAATGGCCTGCAGGTAAATAGCACTTCTACCATTTATACTACAAATCCCACAATTCACTGCAACAGCTGCTGCACAGGCCAAGACCTGTGCGCTAACCCGTTTTTTATGTTGCCAATGACATATTGATCAGTGATCAGCAGATAAAAACATCAGGCAGCACTTTTTACAGTGACATTTAAGCTAGAATGCTAGAATGCATCTAAGCTAGGATGAACAGTTCGAATATGTCTGTGCAGGTTGTTTGTGGAGCCTGCTCGATATGAGTCTACACTTCCTGTCTATCACATTAAAATACATCCAAACTTTAATACATTTTCTGTCACTCATTTTCCTCACTGTTCCCACGTGTAGCCTCTATGTAAAGCGCAACTTCCTCTAGCTCTTTTCTGTTTCCAGGCAAGCTTTGCAGGAGCCCCTCACTCTCTGGTGTTTGTGTACTCACTCTACGGTGTGTCTGTGGCCCCCTCCCCTCCCGCTCAGCAGCACCTGTGCATCTGTAGATGCACAGATGCTGCCACTCATCCTAACGAATCATGTGCAGCTTCCACAAAAAAAAAAAAAGAAAAGAAAAAAGTACGAAAAGAAAAAATAAACAGCACACAATCAGGAGCCGGTTCCTGATTTTTTTCTTGCATTAATATCAGCATTCTTTCTGAATCGTAAACCTCTGTATGAACGGAATCATCTGTAAACTTTTCAGCTGTTTTGGACAGAAAAAACATTTTGATCTAATTTGAAGTCTTATTTGCACTTTTTGACAGAGGCCAATTTTATTTATTTGCACATTATATTTTCATTTATAAAATAAAAATTGCATTCACTTTAATATGCATTCTTTATTTGATATTTATTTATCACATTAATGCTAAAATACACTGTATTAGTTTCAAACTCGTATTTTTATGGGTCATTATTTTAATTGTGATAAGAGACAACAAGGTGATGTTAACAGGTGGGCAGGCTTGAACCGGTGAGGTAAGATTGAAAATTGACAGATTATTCGACTACTAAAATATTCTTTAGTTGCAGCCCTATTACTTATACAGTGCTTTTCTTCTCTAGCTAAGTGTTGCAGGTCCCAGGTGTGCGACCACACAACAGTTATCTGATACAAAGGAATAAATGAGCAGACAGGACAACGTTTGGCTGTTGCTGCATCGCTCTCTCGTAGCAGAAATTTTACTTACATATTTTCATATTTCAGACAGTCACACAATTATTCTTTTAACCACATCAACAATATTAAACCATCTGTTGGAATCATTTTCTTTAGCAACTATAGTAGCCAGAACAACAAATACAGTTAACCATTTAAATACTATCCTATGAACATCTCAAGCATCAGCAGACAGGGTGCAAAATAACTATATCTGTGCAGTGGTGGACAGTAACAAAGTACAAATACTTCGTTACTGTACTTAAGTAGATTTTTCAGGTATCTGTACTTTACTTGAGTATTTATTTTTCTGACAACTTTTTACTTTTACTCACTACATTTTTACACAAGAATCTGTACTTTGTACTTATTACATTTCCAAAACAAGCTCGTTACTTTAGGTTTAATGCGTCTGAGAAACGTTTGCATTTCCGGTCAGTGCGGGAGCCGGCTTCTGATTGTGAGCGGTTTTGTCTTGGAAGTCGCAAGAACGGGGGGGGGGGGGGGGGGGGGGGGGGGGCAGACACTCCACACGGTAGAGGGAGAGGCTCCTGCAACGCTCGCTCAGAGACCGGAAAGAGCCAGAGGAAGTTGCGCTTTACATAGAGGCTGCACGCTGGTGTTGCGCCAAAAAGTGATTGTCGGCCATACAGTGATTTTCGATGTTTCTATGTGCTTTTATGTGTAATGTCTTTGCTTATATTGGTGAATAGAGCGTAGTCAATAGGATTTATGAAGGGCTTAAATATAAAATGAAGAAATGGCCTGTTTTTTCAATTACATTTATGACTCTGCATTATTGCACGTACATTATAATAAATCCAGTCCTCTTTGGTCACTTAAAATATCTTTATAGAGTGTAATGTTATATTTGTTCTGATTTCTGCTGCTCTCTTGGCCAGATTTCTCTTTAAAATCTGACCGATCACAGTTTTTACCCTGATAAATAAAGAATATATAAAAGTCGCTGCCAAAAACTGATTGCAGCTTCTACCTTGTGACAGAAATGTTGTTTCTTACTCAAAATTACTTGATATCATTCATGAGAGAAATGTTTGACATATTTTTCACTGATTCTAGGTCAACAAGTCATTTACACAGTTTAAATACGGACAATCATTTTCTGGCAATCACTTTTTGGCAGACGATCACTTTTTGGCACAACAGGCAGCTGCTGCAGTGCGTGGAATTTGTAGTATAAGTGGTGGGAGCACATTTACCCGTGGGCTATTAATAATAGCTGTATGAAATCATCTTGCTGGCCGTATAAAATCAGATCGTGGGCCGGAAGTGGCCCGCAGACCTTGAGTCTGACACATGTGACATAGAGAAAAACTGCAGTACGGAAGTTAAAATGGGCAGATGAATTGTTAGTACAAAAAAATATTTCTTATCCGATTACTTGATTAATTGATGGAATAATCGATACAATACTCGATTCTGAAAATAATCGATAGCTGTATTCAGAAAGCCATAGTCAAACATTAGTTTTCAGCACCAGTGGAGCTGTGAAAGGCCTTAAAGAAAAATGACGCCTAAAAATGTGTCCGCATACACCTCAGAAAGTATATAGCTGCGCCCCTGGTAACAGACCTAATCAGATCCAAATAAGCTATTATGAGTAGATCAAAAATGAATCCGGACCGGATGAACTGGTTAATTACCAGATCCAAAATGCATCCGTTCGGAACCTGTTCCGCTGTGCAAGTGGAGTCCGATTCAGAGCAGGTTAAGGAGCCTGTGGTACCTCCGGTCCAGGATGACTTTGCTATTTGGGTTCTTGACCAGTAAAAAGCGTGACATAAACACAGGCAATCATAAACCATGAGGTGGTGGTCGATTAATGTGTGCTGATGCTACCAGTAATGCCGCGAATTATTATGTTTGCGAAAATTTTAATTACTGCCCAAAAGCTGGAGCTACATGTTGCAGTGCTAAGTGTAAATAGACCCGCAATATTAATCACTTTCTGGATAACTTCCAACATAGGGTTGGGAGGCTGAAGCCTCTCTCAGCTGAAGCCTCTCTCAGCTGACTGCGGTCAAGTGAGCCGTCAACTCTGAGCCGCGGTCAAGCCAGCCGCAGATCAGCCGCCGCTTAAATTTTCTTGCGCTTCTACCCTCAGCTTTATGGTAATGCTCGACCTTCGTTGCCGATTTCTACAGCGGAACAAAAATTACCTGTAGTTACTTTTGATTTATATATATGTTCTCGTTCTGTAAAACACTATGACATATAACAATAACATTTATTAAATTATGGATTTTAAGACAAAGTTGTGGTGTGTGTGTGTGTGTGTGTTGTCGTGTATTTTTATCATTCGACATCAGTATTTTCTATCAATATTTTTATATCATGTATTGTTATATATATTAATCACACACTCTAATTAATGGTCACATTATATATTATTTGTCACCTATATTGTCATTCACACAGTGGAGCACTGCATGCTGTAGGCGGGTGGAAAAGGGCCGCGACCTGGGATTTTTCCATTGGAGTAATGCTAGCCCCCACCTTTGTGAGGAGCTTCACCTTTTACACAGTGCACTTTTGACCCAGCTTCTCCCGAGGGGAGGGCGAGTAGCAAGGAGTGTGTCCTGGAAGGGAGGGGTAGAGGCGCACCTGAACTGCGGGAGGTGTTTTTCCGTGGGAAAGTTGGGTGTCTTGCTAGCCCCCGAGATCAATTCATAGAACTGTTGCCTAAGGAGCATCTTACTATGCCCTCTACTCCTGATAACAGCAAGGGGAGGTGTGAGATTGGTCTATAAAAGGCAGAGGCAAAGTTGGGAGGTAGCGCTCTTCTTTGCTCTTCCTCTCTCCTGTGTTTGCAGCGGCTGCAGGCTCTCACTCCCGAGAGGGCTTCTGTTTTTTATACTCTGTTAAACTCTGGACGTCTACTTCTTTGCTTTTCTACCACCTTGCAACAGCACCAAGGCACTCACTCTCGGGAGGCTTTTTGCTTTCTTGCATTTTGTTTAACTTTTTGCTATCTTGTACTTTGTTTAACTTTGTGCTTCAATAAATCCTGGAAACGAAACCTGCTCATCTCCAGTGAGTTTCTGTGTAGTGTGGAGTTTTTCTCAAGGTGCATTTGCTTCCATTTGGTCTCCCCTCCGCCTGGTAAGAGCAACAGGGGGAGAGAGCCGCAAATAAAACCCGACAGTGTGTGTGTGTGTGTGTGTGTTGTTTTGGGAAGAGAGAGAAGTACAGCCCCAGAAGTCCTATTTTTTCTCAATAAAGATGTTTTCCTTTAGTCGTGTCAAATTTGATTCGCTCTCATTACAAATTTATTCAAGTCTTCATCATGGCCTGCACAGCTGATTTTGCAGACATCTGCGACAGGCTCCAGCCCGACAACCCTCCACCTGCGACGCTTAACACAATAAGCGCAATAGGATGGATGGATGGGTGGATGGATGTGGCTAATATTCATGCAGAAAATTACGAGAAATAAACCCAGGGTCAAGTTATAGGACTGTACAATTGTAATTATAAACTGACAATTCTGAGCCTATTTAATGAACTCAGTCCAGTGTGGTTATATTTTTTATAAGGCCATTAAAGCTTATCATTGATAGCTGACGTAAAAATTTTCTGTATATTCAGCTTCTGCCTTATCCACTCTACCTGGCTGTGAAATTTCATCTAAGGCTAGTTAAGGACTCCACTTAAATTACAGAACAAATCTACACAAAGTTCACCAAGGTTTGTTCAATTTGGAAAATATCAAATTAAAAAATTCATAAAAAATCAGCAATGGAAGTTGACGTGGAAATCTCAACAGATTATCGCTCTGGCTGACCCCTTCTGCATGTGGACCCAGTTTCATCACAAATAACTGCAGGAATCCACAGAAATCAAGTAACAAATCCACTCATATTCACCGTGGTCCATTTAATATGGAAAATATTTTAAAATATTCATAAAAAATCAGCATAGGAAGCTGATGTCGACTTCTCAACAGAATATCACTCTGGCTGACCCCCTCTCCACGTGGACCCAGTTTCATCACAAATAACTGCAGGAATCCACAGAAATCAAGTGACAAATTCACTCATATTCACCCAGGTCCATTTAATGTGGAAGAGATCTGCCCTTGCAGATTTTTAATTGATTTTTTTTTATTTCTGCAGAATTCACAGTAAAATTGTGGTCTTCTTACTGTAGCTACATCACTCTCTTTCAGCCTATATGGCAGTGTGGTGCAGGGGGATTGCTACTCTATCCCTTTTATACTGTTAGGTGAACACTTTCACTCAGGATCACATGATGTCTTGTAAAGCCTTTTACAGTAAACTGTCTCACTGCTGCAGATTAATGACATTTTGTTAGAAAGTGAAGGCTGCACAGGTTGAATTCACATTTTCCGTAACAGGAAGTGTTAAGCACCAGGGTTTTATTCAAAGGCAAAGAAATATATATTTAAAAAATATAAATTCTCCACAAACACACACACTAATCAGCTGAACACTAAAATATGTGGTTTGCAGCAGTGTAATGAAATTTATAAGCCTATTTTTAAAAAACATACAACAATAAAACAGTCCATTCTACCAGTTTAATGTTACATAAAAAATTAAAGTGCTGGTTAGTGAGTGCTTATTTTAAAATCAGTTCAATCAGTTTTTAGTCAAACTAAGCAAAATAAAGTCTGTTCATTTTCATGTTCATAAATTCCCGACATCGTTCTGGTTCTTTGTTTTTAACTGACATCATGACTCATTGTTGGGTTAAGGTTAACTCCAATGTGCTGTAAACAGCAGATTTTTGTCATGCAGCAGTACTTTTAAAATGGTTGAAGTTTGGCATTTAAACTGTATTAGAGTCATGACTTTGCAGCTGTGGCTGTTCAGACATTCTTCACTTAGCACTTTAATACAATCTCAGCTGACAGTATGTTTAAACTCAAAGGCTGAAAACTGTGGTAAATTCTGAAAATGTGAATAAAAAAAGAGAACAATGTGCTGCACTACAATGAGCTATGCTATACTGTAAGCTGCAGTTTTTCACAGTTAGTTATAAACACACCAAGCTTGCCTTTGTTGTGCTTATGGACCATAGACACACACTCACCCATTAAATGCAGCAACAATTATCCAGTGAGTCATTAAAATTGGGAAAATTATCATTATCTTCAAGATTAGAGACATTAAGCTGCAGGTGGAGTGGAGACTGTGAGCCAGGCCTTCTCATCCAACATCAGTTTCTGACCTCACAAATGTGCTTCTGGAAGAATGGTCAAAAATTCCCATAAACACTCCTAAACCTTGAGGAAAGCCTTCCCAGAAGATCTGAAGTTGTTACTGTCATAAATAGTGATGTGCCCTTCTCTGTTGAGGTTTTGAAGCATGTGTCGAGTAATCGTGTAAAGGAAAATTTGTTTTTCAACTCTAATAACCTCTATATACCTCTTGGGTATGTAATTGTAATTTTCTTGTACAAAGACCAAGTGTGTGAACATGAGAAAACAACTTAAATGTAAGCTGTGTCCAAGGTCATGATGCAGGTAATTATCATGCTGATGCTACATGGTGGTGGGAACTCAAACTCCCCACAGCTTACAGAACAAGATTGTATCTACACAATGAGTATAAAGGAGCCGTTATTATTTTGTTCCTTGGTCAATGCCGGTGCAAAGACTGTTTGTGCTGTATTGATCCCTTTGGAAAGGTTTACTCTTTACTTTCAATAAAGGGTGGCCGACATCATATTAAACCCACTAAGAGTGGGATGTCACTCAATTTCACATGTGTGTGAAGGCAGATGAGCAAATACTTTTGGCAGTATAGTGTATTTTTGTCTTCCACTGCTTAAAAAAGTTGTTAATATAATAAACTCTTAGACTGCCCTTCAATGTAACCATGAAGTTAGCATTCACTTTCTAACAAAATGTCTTTATTCTGCAACACAGCAGAAAACTGTAAGAGGCTTTACAAGAAATCACTGCATCCTGAGTAAATGTGAAAGTAACCCTGCAGTATAAAAGGAGTGGCCAGTGTCCCTGCACTACAGTGCAGTCACTGATGTTTCCTTTGGGATGAATCTCTTTGATGTGATTCTATATTCCTTTCAAAATAAAACTCCCACAGACCTACTGTAAGGAAAGGCCTTTGTTTTCTAAACTGCCATCATGAAAGTCACTCTACCAGAAATACAGTAAAAAACAAAATCAAACCATAAACTCAATAAATAGTTCTTAAACAAACCTAACCAAAGTAGAAGAAGAGTGTTTGATGGAAAAGAAATGTCAAGAATAAGACATCGGAGAGATTCTTAGTCACAACTTATATCATGATGTAATCCCCATACATTTAGCAGAGAAAGCAATGAGATTTAATGTATGTTTTAAAAATGCAATTCTTTAAAATGTCCCACAGAGGGCGCTAGCCAACTATGGGGGTGGTCTAAACATGGGGTCAGAGAAGGAAAATTGGAGGGAAAAAAAATTAGACAAGAAGCCAACGTTTTTGACCCAGCTGAACTAAAACTACATGGCTGACTGACAAATAATTTTGACTGAACTGAACCAAATATTTCAGCTGAGGAACCTGCAGTCGCTTCCATAAGCAAGGGTTAAAGCAGCAGTGACGAGCTGAAACATTAATGTTACCCAGGGAGAACGTTAATTAAAGAGTGGACAATTTTATTTATGAATTTATACTTTGGTCATTATTTCATAAAAGTTCTTAACAGAAAGGGATAATCCCTAGGTAGTTTTAAGTTACTTTAAGAGGTTAGACCTATTGGGGAAAAAATGGACAGAAATGTGAAAGTGCAGTTTTTTGTTTTTTATTTTGTGTAATAAATTTTGTTTTCTATATTTCCTAGTTTACATAATAGAAAATTATAGGGCAGCCAACAATTCTTTGTGCTGTCTTGACTACCCTCTGAAGCCTCCCCCTGTCTGCCTCAGTGTAGCTGCTGTACCATACTGTGATACAGTACATCAGCAGGCTCTCAGTGGATGAGTGGTAGAAGGTCAGCAGCAGGTTTGAGTCCAAGTTGTTCTTCCCGATAACGCTCAGGAAGTGAAGTCGCTGCTGAGCCTTCTTGATAACAGCTGTGATGTCATCTGACCAAGAGAGATCAGCAGAGATGAGGACACCAAGAAACCTGAAGGTGTGGACCCTCTCCACATGCTCGCCATTGAGCCGGAGCAGATGGGTTGTCCTGAGGTGTCTCAAAGAAAACAAAGAAAGAGATAAGTTCCTCTGCTAGTGACACACTCAGGTCTCCTGCTGTCACCTCACAGCCTCTGAAGTTTGTGATGTTCTGAATGCCCTGCCACACCTCCCGTGTGTTATTGCTGGACAGGTGGGACTATTCTGTAGTCCACCTTGGCTTTTTTAATTCCCCTTTTCATGTCAGCTTGAGCAGCACTATGCAGAGCTCTGTTGCCTGACCTGAAGGCAGCATTGCGTGTTTTGAAGAGTGAACGGACCTGGCTGTTCATCCAGGGGGTCCAGTTCAGTGACACAGACACAAAGCAGCCATCAGCTGACAGGTGGGTGCTGACATATACGTGCTGTATATGTCAGCACCCACCTGTCATCTATAACAGCTTTGCCATGCTTTACTATTCATAACTTTGAGCCTTAATGCATTTTCAATGATGTTATGTAAAAGAAAGATGTCATATCTTTAATTAATGTTTCTGACACAGTGATGATTGCAGCTACAGAAACAACTAAAACTCAGCAGAAATTATGTTATAGTGTGGCTACACACTACCAGAGGCCATTGAGTTCTGTGATATCACTCAGCATCCCTCACAGGTTTCTTTGGAAAACTGCATCAGCTGTTGTAACCATTGTTGGTGAAAGGAAACTGTCAAAAATGATGCCTAATTTCCCACTTTATTTAGAATGTAATGGCATTTTATAAGTGACCATTATTATACTTTGCATCAAAAAATGTGAACCCAGTAGGACACACTGTGATCACATGTGATTAGATTTTCCATACATACTAATAGTGTGCAGCTAAAGCTACCACTGCCCCACTCTTCATTAAGCATCAGTGTAATATCCTGTGATGCTTTAGTGAGTTTTTCAGTTGTGATTACAACAGCGACACCATGAGACTGAAGCACGTTACTACAAAAGCATTTGTGCAAATATAAAAACATGCAGTTGCTGGAAGCTTTAAACTGGTCCAAGCTGAACCTGGACCAGCAAATTAAAACTGAGGCACTTTAAGTTAAAACCTTTTATTGAAAGTGCTTTGAAATATACACTTAAAAAAAAAAAAAAATCTCTGCATTACATGTTTCTCCACTTTTCTTCTGTTCAGTAAGCAAGATGTGATTTTTTTTTTTAATTAAAATTCAAAGAAGAAAAGCAAACTTGTCAGAGAAAATCTTTCATATTTATATTACAACCTGCCGAAGTCATATTTACAAATCATACAAGAAGAACATCAGTAAAAATTATAGCAAAATTTTTGTTTTAAGTCACAAAAGCTTCTTGGATGGTAGAATATGTTAAGTCAATTTTCTGATCACTTTTTAAAGTTAATCACCAGCTTTTCAATTTTAACAAGGCGACATTTTTTCACTTGGCAATTCAACAAAATAAAACCTCAAAATGATTGTGTTCAAAAATTAAACCCAAAAATGAATGACTTACAAAAATGAGAATTGTTTTCATTCACGACTAAGAGAATATATTATGAAAATTAATGAGTTTTTAGTAAGAGCTTCTTAAAGGTGATAAATGACCAACAGATACAGTTCTGCAATAAATAAAATAAAATGCAGGAAGCATCTGCCACAGGGTGAATTCAAAGGCCATTTGCTGAAATGAGCCAGAATTTGCAGTTTCAGTGGCAACAGCATCAGTGTCTGTTTCACAAAAACTTTGGCTACAACTAGAGAAGGACCATAGATCCATAGTGTTAAAGCTAGACCCATCAAACTTCACACACTTGATCACTGTTCACTATAACAGTACTTCAAAATCAATAAATGGAGTGAATCCAGGTGGCACTGCTGCAGAGCTGGATATTATTTTACTAGTTCCATAGATGACACATATGGCCTATCATTTACCAAACCATGGACTCTTCAGTCAGATTCTAGATAATATGGGATAAAGGCACTTTAGTGCTCAGCCCGCCCAAAAAGTGGGTGTTGCCCCTCAGCATGGATGGGTTTAATCTAAAAACGAGGCATAAGAATTTCTTTTGCAATCACCTAACACCATCATCATGTAATATAATCAGATTTAGAGACGGTGATTTCCCAAGTTGTGCTGATTTCATGCTGTTTTTATCTGGAGCTACTCTTAACATTTTAGCCAGATCAAATTGTTGATAATTTGACACAATCCCAGATTTTACACTTCTTTAAAGAAGCTGTTGGTTTGATTACCTCAGCAACGTGTCCTATGAAGTCAAACCTACTCAGTAGGAGGTTTATTCAGATTGAATGAAGGAAATGAAATGAAATATAAATTCACTTTATAATCTGAGGTAAAGAGCAAGAAAGAAAACTCCAATAATCAAACAACCCCCTATGAGCCAGAACTTGGCAACAATGGGAATGAAAAACTCCCTTTTAAGAGGAAGAAACCTCAAACAGAACCAGGCTTAGGGAGGGGCAGCCATCCACCACAGCTGGTTGGGGAATGAGTGGAAAGAGGAGAAGAAAGAGAAGAGCAGTGAGATACAAGGACTGAAACTATGGAAGAGAGAAAACCAGAGTTAATGAAATGCAGCAGGGGCGGAGTCACGGAGACTATGCTGTAGTCACGCGAGACTTTGTGAATCTCGGCAGTATCGTTAATGGCGGCGTGACTCTATCAGCAAACATTTGCGTGATTAGCCTTTTTTTTTTCGCCAATTTATAACTAGACAGGCTTAAAACTAAAAAATATAGGTAGTTTCTTAGCCTAACTTAAATTATTTTCAACAATCTGGAGGACGGTGGAGAGGACCTGGATAGTTTGCTGCGGTACATCGACGGGTGTTTTGAGCGAGTCGTCATGGGGAAAACAGACAAGACGCCGACTCCCTCCACCAGCAAAGCAACGCCGTCCACAAAAAGAAGCCGCCCAGAAGATTCCCCAGAGGCAACTTCGCCACCCACCACCAATATTGTGGACATTCTGGAGTCCATTAATAACAAATTGTCCAGCTTTGACGCCCGCTTGGCCCTGGTTGAAATCCTTCACAAGGAGTTTCAGGCCCTGCGGGAGTCAGTCGAGTTCAGCCAGCATCAGGTGGAAACACTGGCTGCTGAAAACGCTGTCCTCAGAGAGTCGGTGAATTCCCTCACCGAGGAAACGACCCGGCTCTCAGAAGAAAATAAGAAAATTAAAGAATCGATTATCGAGCTTCAGGCCCGCAGCATGAGAGAAAATCTTGTGTTTTCAGGTATCCCGGAGAAGGCAGAGGAGGACCCGGAGGCTACAGTGAAGGAATTTATCCAAACTCACCTGAAGCTCCCGGAGGACGCCGTGAAGACCATCGCCTTCCATAGAGTCCACCGCCTGGGAGGGAAGCGACCCGGAGCACGCAGACCCAGACCGATCGTGGCCAAATTCGAACACTTCAAAGAAAAAGAGCTGGTGAAGAGCCGCGGCCGGGAGCTGAGAGGGACGGACTTCAGCGTCAACGACCAGTTTCCAAAGGAGATTCTGGAGCGACGCAAGGCTCTATTCCCTATCCGGAAGAAGCTCATGCAGGGAGGCTCCCGGGCTGTCATCGCCGTGGACAAACTGTATGTAAACGGACAGCTTTACCGAGACAAAAACACCACGCCATGGCTCTGCTGATCGATCAGGTGATCTGTGTCCATATTAACGTTCTTTTCTGAGTTTTTTTTTTCTCAACCATCTAAACAGTACCATTAAATAGTCTAAATCTGTCTAAGTAGTACCATTAACGCCGACGAGTCAGCATAGTACCGTGATCGTTTGTTTGTTTGTTTGTTCTGTTTTGTTTTCCCCTCATCTAATTTCATTCTTATGTCACTTAGGTCACTTTTTACATGTCTTTTTTCTTTCTGCACTCAGCAATATGTTTACATCACTTACAATGCTACAGTTTACTACACTAACATACAGCGCAGATGCACACACACCAACATACAGCGCACATACACACGCACACATCAATATAAAGGGCACACGCCAACATACAGAACATATGTACACACACACACACATCCTTAGTGAGCACACAACAGTCCATCAGTTAGTTTAAATATGAGCACACTCAGATTTGTCTCATGGAATGTGCACGGGGCTGGTTCGAGGGAAAAGAGACTAAAAATTTTTAATCGGTTAAAAGACTTAAAAGCAGATGTTGTTTTTCTACAGGAGACACATGTGTCCAAAACATCTGTGCTCACTCTTTCCTCTCCACAGTTCCCTCACACGTACTCAGCCTGCTATAACTCCAAACAAAGAGGTGTAGCTATATTGATTAACAAGAAGATAAACTTTAACATTAGCAACAGTACAATAGACCCTGAAGGTAGATTTATAATACTTAATTTATCTATACAGAATACAGATTTATGTATTGCTAGTATATATGGACCAAATGTTGATGACCCCTCCTTCTTTCATGCTTTGTTCACTTCACTCTCAGATCACTCTGACACCACACTTGTAATAGGAGGAGACTTCAACCTGGTACTTAATGCAGATATTGACAGGCTCAGTACAGCAGTGAGTCAGAGGAACTGGCAGTCTGCAGACATTCTTAAACAGTACATGAAGGATTTTGGACTTTGCGATGCTTGGCGTTCACATCACCCTACTTTGAGAGATTATAGTTATTTCTCACCAGTACACAAATCTCATTCCCGCTTAGATTACTTTTTAGTTAGCAGCTCCATAATGATGGATATCACAGACACTCAGATTCACCCTATCACTATTAGCGATCATGCACCGGTGTCTATGTCTCTGACACAGAAAAGAGTCACACCACCAATCAGGAACTGGAGATTTAATACATCATTACTTAAAGAAGAAGATTTTATTAATTATTTCAAAAAGGAATGGTCAGCATACTTAGAATATAATGATATTCCAGGAATATCACCATGTGTTCTTTGGGAAGCAGGAAAGGCAGTAATGCGGGGCAAAATAATATCTTACTGCTCGCATAGGAAAAATAAAGAAAAAGCACTTGTGTTAGAATTAGAACAAAAAATTAAATCTTTAGAAACTGCCTATGCCGCTTCACCACAAGAACATACAATTATCAGCCTGAGGAAACTGAAACTGGAGCTAAATGAAATAATTGATAAAAGGACACAATTTATGTTGCAGAGGCTGCGTTTGGAAAACTTTGAGCATGGAAATAAATCTGGAAAATTCCTGGCCAAGCAATTAAAACTGAATAAAGAAAAAACAGCTATTTTTTCTATTAAAGACTCGACTGGTATTATTACTCGTGACCCACAACAAATAAATAACTCTTTCAGAGACTTCTATGAAGCCTTATATTCACCACAGATTAACCCATCTGATACTGAAATTGAAGAATTTCTTAATAATATAAATCTACCAAAACTAAATGACAGCCAGGCTGCAGCTCTGGATTTACCTCTTTCATTGTCTGAACTTAGTGAAGCCCTACAGCATCTCCCAAATAATAAAGCCCCAGGCCCAGATGGTTTTCCAGCCGAGTTTTATAAAGAATTTTGGTCTGAGCTAGCTCCCATTTTTTTCAGAATGGTAACTCAGATTCAGAATGACCACATCTTATCTCCAACCTTAAACTCTGCTAACATTAGCCTGCTTCTTAAACCAGGCAAAGACCCCACACTCCCATCCAGCTACAGGCCAATCTCTCTCATTAATGTAGATCTTAAAATAATTTGCAAAGCCCTTGCCAAAAGATTAGAAAGTATTACTCCATTTATTGTACATCCAGATCAAACAGGCTTTATCAAGGGTCGGCACTCAGCCAATAATACACGTCGACTGATAAATATAATAGACTATTGTTCTATTAACAAATTAGAGACGACAATCGTGTCTTTAGATGCAGAGAAGGCATTTGATCGGGTAAATTGGAAATTCTTACTAGCAGTTCTGCAAAAATTTGGATTCGGTTCATCCTTTGTAAACTGGATCAGAACACTACACAGCTCTCCGAATGCGCGTGTTAGGACAAATGATCTCATTTCACAAAGTTTCAGTCTGCAGAGGGGCACTAGGCAGGGCTGCCCACTCTCTCCCTCTCTTTTTGTAATTTTCATTGAGCCGCTAGCAGCAGCAATCCGTCAAAATGCAAATATTAAAGGGATTCAAACTGAAAATATGAACCATAAACTTAGCCTTTATGCTGATGATGTATTACTTTTCCTTGGGAATTCACAAGGCTCTCTTTTGAAGACTATCACACTGATAGATAAGTTCTCATCTATATCTGATTACTCTATCAATTGGAGTAAATCAACAGTTTTGCCTCTGAATTGTAATTTCCAGAGAACCTCTAGGACCCCACTAAAGTCAGGAAATATTAGATATTTAGGCATAAATTTTTCCGCCAGGCTCTCAGACTTGGTACGATTAAATCATATCCCCTTATTAAAAACAATAGAGGATGATCTCACACGTTGGAATAGTTTACCTATATCACTCATGGGGAGAGTTGCTGCCATTAAAATGATGGTTTTACCAAAAATTAATTATCTATTTTCATTGATCCCTAATAAACCTTCTATTCCTTGGTTCAAGTCACTAGATTCAAACATCTCAAAATTTTTATGGAAAAACAAACCGTCAAGAATAAGCTTAAAAACTTTACAAAAGCCAAAACACAGTGGAGGTCTAGAATTACCAAACTTTTATTACTATTTCTTAAGCAGTAGATTGCAGTATATTTCAAAGTGGATCAAATCCAATTCATTAGACAACCCATGGCTGGATCTAGAACAGGCGTTTTGTGGAAAAATAAAAATCTCAGATTTACCTTTCATTAGTTCCAGTATTAAACATCATAACTGCTATAAAGTCCTTAGTATAAATACCTCTCTGACAGCCTGGTGGGAATTTTTAAAGATAACTAAGTCTTCACTCATCCCCTGTAAACTAACACCCATTTGGAACAATCCAGATATTTGTCAGAAAAAGAAAATGCTGAATTTTCCGTTATGGCGTGATAAGGGTATAAATAACTTAGAACATATTATCCAAGATGGAAATTTTATCACGTTCCAAGAACTTATATCAAAATATAGAATTGGCAACGGTAGATTTCTGGAATATCAACAAGTTAAGTCCGTCCTACAGGGAAGATTTAACCTTAATCAATTGAATCTAGAAATGCCTACTTGGGTAACAGAATTTCTTAACCTCTGTACCCCAAAATTGTTATCAAAATTATATAAATTATTAATAAAAACTGATGATTCAGTTTCCCTCCCAATTACAAAATGGGAGCGTGATCTTTCTGTCAACCTGGATCAAAATTTATGGACAGAAATATGTTTAAATATCTTCAAAATGACTAAAAGACCCCAAATACAACTTGTACAATATAAGATTCTCCATAGAACATACTACACTGGACAAAGGATGTTCCAAATGGGCCTTACACACTCAAACATATGCACCCACTGTACAAGCAATTCAGAGGATAATCATCTACACGCTCTGTGGTCTTGTGTACCAGTTCAGAGATTTTGGCAGAGGATTTGTGAAGATCTATCCACATGGTTTAGCTGTCGTATCCCAACTTCCCCCAGACTATGCATCTTAGGTGATGTCAGTGAATTAATTATGGAGTTAAATATATCACACATAGTTCTTACTGCCTTGTGCATCGCTAAGAAGATGATCCTCATGAACTGGAAGACAAAAAATAAACTATGTATTACTCAGTACAGAAATTTATTAGTAGATCATGTTAGTTTAGAGAGAATGTCTGCTTCTTCTAAAAACAAATTGGAGGAATTTGACTCTCTTTGGTTCCCACTGCTCAGCTCCATTACTTAGTGGGGGTGGTGGGCTGCGGGCTCTGCTCCTGATGTGCTTTGTGGGGGGGTGGGGGGGGACTCCGGGGGCCTGGGTAGCTGGTAGCCTCCTGAGGCTGGGGTCCTGGGGCGACCTTCTGGTGATGTCTGTGTGCCTGTCCTGGTTGATGGTGGTGGGGGCTTGGATGGTGCTGCCTTCGGACCTGGGGTGTGGGCGGGGTGCTTGGGGGGGTGGTGCCGGCCCTCGGTCGGTTGGCTGGTCTTCCCTGTATGGCTTGGGGGCTGGGGTCTGGGGCCCCGGCACTGGGGCCGCGCCGGCTCCCGGTGGGCCCCCCCTGGCGCGGGGGGGGCCTCTGCTGTCCCGGCCGCGCCGCCGGGTAGGGTGGGTTGGCCTGACGTCGGGATGTCCGGTCTACGCTTTTGGGGCCCTGGGGTGCCTGCATTGCAGGGGGGTGGGGTGGGGGATGGGGCCGCGGTGGGGTGGTTGGGGGGGACTGGGCACTGCATTTCCATGCCCAGGCCAGTATGTCCTGTCGCCTGTTTGTGTCTATTGTTGAGTGAATGGGCATCTAGGAGGAGCGGGCCGCCCTCTGCGGTGGGGGCGAGGGCGCCAACCTCGGGTGCTGCAGTGCTCCGGGATGCTGTCACCGCGGCCCCGGGCTCACCTCCCCCTGCCCTGTGCTGGGGTGTGGGAGGTCGGGGTGCCTATTGAGCCAGCGGACAGCTGGCTCTCTTCTTCCAGGATTTTTCCTGGTCATATGCCCCCCCCCCCCCTCCCCCTCCCCATACACAAACACACACACACACACACACAGAATACACATCACTCACAGATGTAGGATGGAGAGGCCACGTGGAGAGCTGCACCACCACTTGCCTCTCCGTTTTAATTGCACTTTAGTCATTATAACTCACAACACATACACACTTACACCCTGATACACATAGGACCTTTGGGGCAGGCATGTTACTCAGAGGTTGATGAGATGGGCCGCTGAGGTGGCCCCACTCGGATCCTCGTCACTGTCTGTCTCCAAATTTATTTGCACTTTAGACATGGAGGGTTTTGGGGGGGCAGTGTGGGCAAGCGCTGACGACCAACAGTTGGCGCTTGTGGCATAACTGTCCCCTCAATTTTAACTGCACCCTATACACCTCATTCACTCACAAACATTAACACATAGACCTACAAGTTGGGGAGGAGGAGGGGTGGATGGGTCATCTTACACCCCGATTTCTTGCGTCTCGCCCGGGGTAGGGGTCGGGTGGTTCCTTGGGGACCGGGCTGGTGGCGTCCTGGGGTCGCTGTTGGCCCTGGGGTGGTTTCCACTTGCCCCGCCTTCAGAGGGTGGGTAGCTATGGATGAATGTGTGTCTTTGTGTATTTGTCACCGTCTCCGTGAGTATGGGTGGGTGAGTGAATGTGTATGTATGGCATATCTGTGTGTGGGTAAGTATGTATGGGCATGTATGAGTATCTGTGTATAAATGTGTACACGGGTGTCTGGGTGTGTTTGTATGTATGGCTGGACCTGGGTCTGGGCCTTGTGCCTTGCCTCCTGGCCACTCCTTGCTGGTTGCCTCCTCCCCCCTACCCCCCTGGGATGGGGGTGCCTCGGGGTTCCTGGGTGGGGCTGGGTGTTCTGGCGTGGGTACTGGCCTGCCCCCCTTGGGGGTGCGGTGCGGGGCTGCGTTGGCTTCTTCGGCGTGGGGGGGGGCTCTGTGGAGGGTCGGGCGGTCCTTGGGTGCCGTGGGCCCGGGAGCCCTGCCGCCGGCCAGTGCAGGGGGCTGGCCGCTGGGGGGGGGCTGGCTTCTCATCGCCTTGGGTTCCCTGGAGCCCTCGCTCCTCGACTGGGGGGGCTCCGTCTGAGACCACCCTCTCCCGTCTGCTGGGGTAGGTGTGCGGTTGTCTTTGGACTGAGTGGCCGGGGGTCTTCCTGGCTCTTGGTGGGCTGCTGGTGGCCTGGGGTTCCGGGGGCTTTCCGTACCTGCCTCTGGCTTCTGATGGGTGGAGCTGCAGCGTTTTGCCCTCATTGGTAAGTACGTTCCATGACACAGACACAAACATGACACAGACACAAACGCCCACTCAATCACAACTCAACAAAATTGTTGGTGTGCGTAACATGCTTTGTTAGTTTTGTTTTTCACACACAAATTTATTTTTGCAAGTATTGATAGTATTTTTTTATATGTTAAAGTGATGAAGTATCTGATTAATAGACTTGTGCTCTTTCCCCTTTTTTTTTTTTTTTTTTTGCTCCCTTTCTCTCTCCCTTTTTCTTCTCTTTATTTTCCTCTTCTTCAGCCTGTCAGCTCTGGCTGTTACATAGTATGTGGAAAAATAACTCAGATAAATAAAATAAAGGGTTAAAACATCAACAAGAAGAGCCTATTGAGAACCTATAGAGCTCATCTTGAAATAGCAAATATGTTTGGCACAACAACGCATTCAGATCACAGTTCTGCTTGCAAGATCTACCAGACATGACAGGCTAAAAAAAAAAAAAAAAAAAAAAAAAAAAAAAGAAATGCAGCAGGGGCATTAAGCTCAAAGGTTGTGAAAAAAGTTAAGGAAGGTCTGTTTGTTGCATCATGGGAAGTTCCCCACAGCAGCCTGAACCTATAGCAGCTGAGGGTCAGTTCTGGATCATGTGGTCCAGAAGAGATTGATAGTAAGAACATTTCAAAAATAGAAAATCACACATTCTGATCACTCCTAGAGAGGTGCAGCATCAGTCAGAATGAAAAAAATTCAAATGTGTAATTTGTTAGCACCCATGTTAAGTCCTGAATTATGCTTCTGCATCAGGTCTTTGCGGGACCTACGTATGTAGTCGGAAATTTCCTCTGAGGCCTCTGGAAGTTTTAAGCCTAATCTTAAAAATAGAGAGGGCGTCTGTCTCTTGAATCCAAACTGGGAGCTGGTTCCACAGAAGTGGGGCCTGAAAGCTGAAGGCTCTGCCTCCCATTCTACTCTTAAGTATCCTAGGAACCACAAGTAAGCCAGGAGTCTGAGAGCGAAGTGCTCCATTGGGGTGATATGGTACACTTCACATTGGCAAACTTCAGTTCAGTTGAGTACACATTGCAGTGTTGGCTTTAAAAGCAGACTAATTA